>NC_092099.1:42073878-42301378 GCF_045679555.1 Salvelinus alpinus | reverse complement strand
GGTGGTGGAGGTGGTGGTGGTGGTAGTGATGGTGGTGGAGATGGTGGTGGTGGTGGTGATGGTGGTGGTGGTGGTGGTGGTGGTGGAGGTGGGTTGAGATGTATTCATCAAGCTGACAGGGCCACAGAGGCAGACAGTTGATGCCTACTGTGTGAGAGGCACATGAGCAGTCAGCAGGTCTCTGTAGGTATGTTTGCCTGGCTGTGGAGTTAACCTCATAATGTGTTGTGCTGTGGTCACTGCATTGCACCCCAATCATGAGAATGTCTCCTTCCACCTCACGGTAGGTAGTATCCTGTCCTGTCAGTGAAATTGTACAGTGAGGGAGAAACCTATAAGGGTGTCAAACACATTGTACACCAGAGGTCCACTTAGAGCAAAGGTGTCAAACACACGGACCGCGGTCTGAATCCGTGAGGAAGTCCCGTGTGTGGTTTGAGTAATAAATATACAGTATCAGTCAAAAGTTTGGACACACCTACATTCCATGGTTTGTCTTTATTTGTACTATTTTCTACATTGTAGAATAATAGTGAAGACATCAAAACTATGAAATAACACATATGGAATCATGTAGTAACCAAAAAAGTGTTAAACAAATTAAAAAATATATTTTAGATTTCAGATTCTTCAAAGTAGCCACCCTTTGCCTTGATGACAGCTTTGCACACTCTTGGCATTCTCTCAACCAGCTTCACCTGGAATGCTTTTCCAACAGTCTTGAAGGAGTTCCCACATATGCTGAGCACTTGTTGGCTGCTTTTCCTTCACTCTGCGGTCCAACTCATCCCAAACCATCTCAATTGGGTTAAGGTTGGGTGATTGTGGTGGCCAGGTCATCTGATGCAGCACTCCATCACTCTCCTTCTTGGACAAAAAGCCCTTAAACAGCCTGGAGGTGTGTTGGGTCGTTGTCCTGTTGAAAAACAAATGCTATATAAATAAATGATAGTCCCACTAAGCGCAAACCAGATGGGATGGTGTATCGCTGCAGAATGCTGTGGTAGCCATGCTGGTTAAGTGTGCCTTGAATTCTAAATAAATTACTGACAGCGTCACCAGCAAAGTACCATCACACCTCCTCTTCCATGCTTCACGGTGGGAACCACACATGTGGATATCATCCGTTCACCTACTCTGCGTCTCACAAAGACACGGCGGTTGGAACCAAAAATGTTAATTTTGGACTCATCAGACCAAAGGACAGATTTCCACCGGTCTAATGTCCATTGTTTGTGTTTCTTGGTCCAAGCAAGTCTCTTCTTATTATTGGTGTCCTTTAGTAGTGGTTTCTTTGCAGCAATTCGACTATTCCTAAGAAACAGTTGATGTTGAGATGTGTCTGTTACTTGAACTGTGAAGCATTTATTTGGGCTGCAATCTGAGGTGCAGTTAAATCGAATTAATTCATCCTCTGCAGCAGAGGTAACTCTGTGTCTTTCTTTCCTGTGCCGGTTCTCATGAGAGACAGTTTCATCATAGCGCTTGATTGTTTTTGCGACTGCACTTGAAGAAACGTATAAAGTTTCTAAAAAACGAAATAAAAACGTATAAAGTTAATAAAGAATCTAAAATCTAAAATCCATTCTGATTTGTTTACAACATTTTTGGTTACTACATGATTCCATATGTGTTATTTCATAGTTTTGATGTCTTCACTATTATTCTACAATGTAGAAAATAGTAAAAATAAAGAAAAACCCTTGAATGAGTAGGTGTGTCCAAACTTTTGACTGGTACTGTATATATATATATTTGAGGGGTAGGAAAATGTACTAAATGACTCAAACCAAATCCAAACTGAATAGAAATGATAAACAGCCAACATTTACATTGTCTTCACTCTGTCCAGCTCGCTAATAATTAAATGAAAACTAGACAGTCAGGGTCAGAGCATCAAATATTCCAAAAGCATTGAACAGAGGGCTATTTTTTTATCAATTTTGACCATGAGGAAATACATTTTGAGAGCGGCCCTCCGGACCTTGTTGAAGGCCGAATGCGGCCACCGCTGTAAACTAGAAAATTATAGATGTAAAAACAGGCTGGAGAGAGAGGGGGGGAGAGGGGGAGAGAGAGAGAGAGAGGGGAGGAGAAACAGAGAGGGGGGAGGAGAGAGAGTGAGAGGGGGGAAGGGAGAGTCAGAGAGGGGGAAGAGAGAGAGAGGGGGGAGGAGAGAGAGAGAGGGGAGGAGAGAGAGAGAGGGGGGAGAGGGGGTGGGGGAGAGAGGGGGGAAGGGAGAGCGAGAGAGGAGAGAGAGAGGGGGAGGAGAAACAGAGAGAGAGGAGAGAGAGAGGGGGGAGGAGAGACAGAGAGGGGGAAGAGAGAGAGAGGGGGGAGGAGAGAGAGAGAGGGGAGGAGAGAGAGTGAGAGGGGGGAAGGGAGAGAGAGAGAGGGGAGGAGAAACAGAGAGGGGGGAGGAGAGAGAGAGAGAGGGGGAAGGGAGAGAGAGGGGGGAGGAGAGAGAGAGAGCGAGAGGGGGGAAGGGAGAGCGAGAGAGGAGAGAGAGAGGGGAGGAGAAACAGAGAGGGGGAGTAGAGAGAGAGGGGGGAGGAGAGAGAGAGAGAGAGGGAGAGTAGAGAGAGAGGGGGAGGAGAGAGAGCGAGAGGGGGGAAGGGAGAGCGAGGGGGGAGGAGAGAGAGAGGGGGGGAGGGAGAGCGAGAGAGGAGAGAGAGAGGGGGAGGAGAAACAGAGAGAGAGGAGAGAGAGAGGGGGGAGGAGAGACAGAGAAGGGGGAGGAGCGAGAGAGGGGGGAGGAGAGAGAGATGGGGGAGGAGAGAGAGAGGGGGGAGGAGAGAGAGAGAGAGGAGAGAGAGAGGGGGAGGAGAGAGAGAGAGGTCGTTTCCAATGATCCCCTTTCACACATTGTGTTTGTTTATGTACTGTTACACAAGACTCCATGTCTGCTTCCAAAATGGAACCCTGTTGCCTATTCCCTATATAGTGCACCATATGGCACCCTATTCCCTATATAGTGCACTATAAATAGAGTGCCATTTGGGACCAACCCTCTATGATTGAATGGAATAGTGATTGTGCATACTGTGTGGACCACTAATGCTTTTATAGGCTCTCTCTCTCTCCCATTGAAAAGGATACGTGCCAAATGATATCCTATTCCCTATATAGTGTAATACTTTTGACCAAGGTCCATGGGGCTCGGGGCAAAAGTAGTGCACTGAATAGGGTGCCATTGGGGACGCAGTGAAGATGTTACACAGAGTGCATGGGGAAACCAGATGGAGTGAAGAGAGAGAGAGAGCTATCTGACAGATGCCTTTTGGCGAGTCTGTTCCTTTCCTCATCTTACAGTATGAAAATATGTGACCAGTGACTTCTCTCTCTCTCTCTCCTTCCCACTCTTCCTGCTCTTCCCACTCTCCATCTCTCTCTCTCTCTCTCTCCCTCCCCATCTCTCTCTCTCTCCCTCCCCATCTCTCCATCTCTCTCTCTCTGTCTCTCTTCCCGCTCTCTCTCTCTCCATCTCTCTCTCTCTCTTCCCGCTCTCTCTCTCTCTCCATCTTTCTCTCTCTCCCTCCCCATCTCTCTCTCTCTCTTTCTCTGACATGTGTTAGTACTTTCCCTTGTTTGTTGATGGCTTTGTTGTTTTAATGTCTGATGACACATTGCTTTATGGTTGAGGAGCAGCGTTAATTAACAGCAGCCTTGTTGGAAATGTGAAAACGACTGCCCTTAAATCCCCCCTAACTAACGAGATGAGGAAAGTATAGAGACGGAGGACGTTTGCTTAAACAAAAAGTCATTTAGAAAGCAACGAATCAACGAATCAACGAATCATCGAATCAGAAATGAAAAAAAAAACAGTGAGTTTTATCATCATAGGAACCAGATGGAGATTCATGGTCTGTCACAGCTTTAACACTCTTCCTATCCTCTCAACAGTCTGAACAGTCTCAACCCTGTGATGACACAAACCGGTCTCAGAGCATTTCGTATTATTCTGTACGTAAATCCCGAGGAACGCTCCATTTAGAATGATATGTTACGTTTCGTATGTATTCATTTGTTGATATCCATCATACATTTTGTGTGATATGTTACGAATTACAATACGTGTTATGTTTTGAATTTGCTAAACTTACTATATGGTACGAATGTACAAAACGTATGATATGTTACGAATTCTAGCTTAGTCGCTAACGTTAGCTAGCTGGCTAATGTTAGCTAGGCTAGGAGTTAAGGTTAAACTCTCTTAGGTACGTGAGACCAACAGCTAGTGAAACTGCTGGGCGCCAAATTCAAATACAAAAATACTCATTATAAAAATTCAGAAAATAAAACATATTTTACATAGGTTTAAAGATTAACTTCTTGTGAATCCAACCACGGTGTCAGAGTTAAAAAAATACTTTACGGCGAAAGCATACCTTACGATTATTTGAGAACATAGCCCACTAGACAAATCATTACAAGCAGTAACCAAGTAGAACAGTTACACAAATCAGAAAGAGAGATAAAATTAATCCCTTACCTTTGATGATTTTCATATGGTTGCACTCAGCAGACATTCATTTACTCAATAAATGTTCCTTTTGTTCGATTAAGTCTCTTTATATCCAAAAACCTCAGTTTTGTTCGCACGTTTTCTTCAGTAATCCACAGGCTCAAACGCAGTCAAAACAGGAAGACAAAAAAATCAAAATTGTATCCGTAAAGTTCATAGAAACATGACAAACAATATTTATATTCAATCCTCAGGTTGTTTTTAGCCTAAATAATCGATAATATTTCAACCGGACAATAACATTGTCAATTTAAAAGGTAAACAAGAAACGCACTGTCTCGGTCTCACGCATGAAAAAGCTCTGTGACACTTTACCGTCCACTCATTCAGACTGCTCTTACTTCTTCATTTTTCAGAATACAAGCCTGAAACTATTTCTAAAGGCTATTGACATCTAGTGGAAGGCATAGAAACTAACTGCAATTTGAGTCCTAAGTCAATGGTGTCAGGTTTTGGCCAGGACTGTTCTGTTTTTTTGTCACTAGATGTCCCCATTGCACCTTTTTTGTACCTTTTGTTTTTCCCTTGCTCTAATTATTGTTTGCACCTGTATGTCGTTCCCTTGTTAGTATTTAATCCCTGTGTGTTCCTCAGTTCCTTGCTCAGTGTTTGTATGTTAGCACCCAGCCCCAGCCCAAGCCTTGTTGTGAACATATATTTTTCTCTTGTTGGATTTTCCAGAGGTTCTCTGGTTTTGTTCTTTTGTATTTTGTATTAGTCTTTTGAGGTTTGTTTTTCCCTTGCTGTTTTTACCACTTTGTGGATTTTCTTTGTATTTTGGAAGATATCTATTTTTTATTAAACCACCATCTCTAGTACTGCTGTGTCTGCCTCATCTTCTGGGTTCTGCCGATTTAGTGACTGTTTCTCGCACCGGGTCCTGACAGAAACACTGAGCCATTAAAATGAACCCAGAGGCAGCCAGTATCCAGGACTTTTTTCCCATGCTGTCCCACCACGAGGGGACTGTCCAACGTCACGAAGCTGCTCTGGTTCAGCAAGAGGCCTTAATGGCTGGACATTCTCAACTTCTGTCGGAGATGATGACTTCCATAAAGCAGATTTCTGATCAACTTTCTCCTGCAACCGCTTCTGCTCCAGTTCATCAGATTCAAGTGCCCGTGGCAGTTAACCCCCTGGCTGAACCTCGTCTGCCGCCTCCCCAACGGTTCTCAGGTGATCCGAGTGGTTGTAAGGGGTTTTTCACCCAATGTTCTCTCTCCTTCGAGCTGCAACCCTCGTCATTTCCCACCGACCGGTCCAAGATAGCATATATCATCACCCTGCTGTCGGAAAAAGCCCTAGCCTGGGCTACTGCTGTGTGGGATGCCCAAAGTCCCTGCTGTGCCAGCTACTCTACCTTTGCTGAAGAATTCAAGCGAGTGTTTCAAGGTCCTACCAGCGGTCCTGACTCAGCCAAACAGCTCCTGACTCTCCGCCAAGGTCGGCACAGCGTGACGGACTATGCCATCCAGTTCCGCACGGTGGCAGCAGCGAGTGGCTGGAATGACGAGGCGCTCACAGTGTGCTTTTTGAAGGGTCTTTCCGACACCATCCAAGATGAACTGGTCACTCGGGAACCACCGGACAACCTCGAGTCCCTGATCAAGTTGGCTTCACGCATAGACCAGCGTCTGAGAGAGAGAGAGCTCAACCGTAGATCTCTCACCCTAGCTCCTATCGGTCCCAGCTCCGAGTCTCCACCTTTATCCCCGCTGACTCCACCGGAACCCATGCAGGTTGGACGCATCTCCCAGGCTGAGAGAGACCGCCGGATGAGGGAGCGATGCTGTCTATATTGCGGCAAACCGGGCCATTTCCTCTCCACGTGTCCCGGGCTCCAGGGAAAACGCACTCTCCCGTGCAGGCCTGGGAGGACGGTAACGGGAAACATAACCTCCTCTCATCCATCCAACTCCCGCCTGCTCATTCCAGTTACCCTTTCCTGGGACAACCACGAGCTTCCCCTTCAAGCCTTGGTAGACTCTGGAGCCGCAGGTAACTTCATGGATGGTGTCTGGGCGAAAGAGAATGGCGTTCCCTCTGAACCTCTAAGTGACCCCATAAGGGTTACTACGTTGGATGGAAGCCCTTTGGGATCTGGACTTGTCACTCGTGTCACTACCCCCTTGCGTCTTTCAGTTTCCCAACACCAGGAAGTGATGAACTTTCATCTGACCTCGTGTTCCGAGTTCCCTCTCGTCCTTGGATACCCCTGGCTTCACAGCCATAACCCTCACATCGACTGGTCTGTGGGCACTATCAAGCAGTGGGGTCCTACGTGCCAAGCCACTTGTATCTTCCCAAGTTCCCCGAGTTCCCCTCCCGAGTCTCTAGAATCCATCGACCTGTCCCGAGTTCCCGAGTGTTACCATGACCTCAAATCGGTATTTAGCAAACAGAGGGCCACCAAACTACCACCTCATAGACCTTACGATTGCCCCATCGACCTGTTTCCGGGCACCTGCCCCCCCAGGGGTCGGATCTTTTCCCTATCTCCTCCCGAACGAGCTGCTATGGATACCTACATCAAGGACGCTCTGGCAGCAGGCCTCATGCGTCCATCCACCTCGCCGGCGGGAGCAGGGTTTTTCTTTGTGGCCAAAAAAGACGGGGGATTACGTCCTTGCATCGACTACCGGGGACTTAATGCCATAACCGTCCGTAACCGCTACCCGCTATCCCTTATGGCCACAGCCTTTGAGCTGCTCCAGGAAGCAGTGGTCTTCACTAAGCTTGACCTGCGGAACGCATACCATCTTGTGCGGATCAAACCCGGTGACGAGTGGAAGACCGCTTTCAACACGCCTACTGGTCACTACGAATACTTGGTGATGCCCTTCGGCCTGACCAACGCCCCGGCTGTGTTCCAAGCGCGCATAAACGATGTGCTTAGGGATATGCTTAACATTTTCGTGTTTGTTTACTTGGATGACATCCTCATATTTTCGAGCTCCCTTCAAGAACACACTAAGCATGTCAGACAAGTGCTCAAACGCCTCCTAGACAGCCATTTGTACGTTAAGCCGGAAAAGTGTGAATTCCATTCCTCTCGAGTACAGTTCCTGGGATTTGTAGTGGAACCCGGTCGAGTCCAGATGGACCCCAAGAAGGTAGGGGCGGTAGCAGATTGGCCCACCCCCAAGTCCGTTAAGGAAGTTCAGCGTTTCCTGGGCTTCACTAACTTCTACCGCAAGTTCATCAAGAACTTCAGCTCGGTGGCAGCCCCTCTCTCAGCTTTAACCAAGGGTGGCAACACAAGGTTTCTGTGGGGAAGAGAAGCTGAGACGGCCTTCCAAGGACTCAAGCAGCGCATCCTCTCTGCTCCCATCCTGACACTACCGACGGCGGATGAACCTTTTGTGGTGGAGGTAGACGCATCAGAGGTTGGTGTTGGAGCTGTCCTGTCTCAGAGGGGTGAAGACAAGAGGCTTCATCCTTGCGCCTTCTTCTCTCACCGGCTTACCCCGGCCGAGAGGAATTACAATGTGGGGGATCGTGAACTCCTAGCGGTTAAGATGGCATTGAAGGAATGGAGACACTGGCTCGAGGGGGCTTCTCAACCGTTTCAAGTGCTTACGGACCACAAAAATCTGGAGTATATCCAGCAGGCGAAGCGGTTGAACTCCAGACAAGCTCGATGGTCTCTTTTCTTCAGCCGATTCCAGTTTATTCTCACCTATAGACCCGGGTCGAAGAATCTCAAACCGGATGCCTTGTCACGAGTCTACTCTCCTGCCAATCGAGAAGATACTGACATGACTGTTCTTCCTGCCGCTAAGATCGTGGCTCCGATCTCGTGGCAAGTGGAGGATACCGTGAAACAAGCTCAAGCCATCGAACCGGGCCCTGGAGGAGGTCCTGCTAATCGGTTGTTTGTTCCCAAGGCAGCAAGGTCCCAAGTCCTTCTGTGGGGGCACTCCTCTCGCCTCACCTGTCACCCGGGCGTAGGTCGCACCTTGGAGTTCATCCAGCGTAAGTTCTGGTGGCCCACCATAAAAGAAGACGTTGCCACTTTCGTCAAGGCCTGTTCCGTGTGCTGCCAGGGCAAATCTTCTCACCTCCGCCCTCAAGGACTCCTTCACCCTTTATCTATTCCCCACCGACCCTGGTCCCATATCTCGCTGGACTTTATTACTGGCCTTCCTCCGTCCCATGGTAATACTACGATCCTAGTCATCATCGACAGGTTTTCTAAGGCGGCCAGGTTTGTTCCCTTGACCAAATTACCTTCTGCCAAGGAAACAGCTGAGTTGGTGATTAACCATGTGTTCCGAGTCTTTGGCATCCCGCAAGATATGGTTTCCGACAGAGGTCCCCAGTTCGCCTCAAGGTTTTGGAAGGCCTTCTGCCAACTCATAGGGGCCACGGCCAGTTTATCTTCAGGGTACCATCCGGAGTCCAACGGCCAAACTGAGAGGATGAATCAGGAGCTGGAAACCACCCTCAGATGTATGGTTTCCAACAACCCATCCACATGGTCATCCTTCATTGTTTGGGCTGAGTACGCGCACAACACCTTGTGCTCCTCCTCCACTGGTATATCCCCGCACGAGTGTCAGTTTGGCTATGCTCCTCTATTGTTCCCGGACCAGGAGGCAGAAGTCAGAGTGCCTTCAGCCTCGAGGTTCATCAGACGCTGTCGGCTTACGTGGAAGAAGGCCCGTCTTAATCTTCTGCGTTCCTCACAGCAGTACCAACGACAAGCCAACAGACGTCGCCGTCCCGGTCCTACCCTGTACCCCGGCCAGAGAGTATGGCTCTCAACAAAAAACTTACCGCTACGGGTGGAGTCTCGCAAGCTGTCCCAGAGATCATCGGACCCTTTAAGATTGCCAGGAGAGTCAATCCCGTTACTTTTCGCCTGCACTTACCCAGATCCCTTAAAATCAATCCCACATTTCACATTTCTTTATTAAAACCTGTTGTTTTTTCTCCCCTTATTCCGGCAGGCAGACCTCCGCCCCGTGTCATCGGAGGCCAGTCGGCTTATACCGTCCACCGGATACTGGACTCCCGCCGGGTGCAGCGGTCCTGGCAGTATCTGGTGGACTGGGAAGGCTACGGTCCCGAGGAGCGCTCCTGGGTTCCTGCCAAGGACATACTGGACCCTGACCTCATTCGTCAGTTCAGGGCCCTCCACCCTGAGAAGGCTGGTAGGAACGTCAGGAGCCGTTCCTAGGAGGGGGATTCTGTCAGGTTTTGGCCAGGACTGTTCTGTTTTTTTGTCACTAGATGTCCCCATTGCACCTTTTTTGTACCTTTTGTTTTTCCCTTGCTCTAATTATTGTTTGCACCTGTATGTCGTTCCCTTGTTAGTATTTAATCCCTGTGTGTTCCTCAGTTCCTTGCTCAGTGTTTGTATGTTAGCACCCAGCCCCAGCCCAAGCCTTGTTGTGAACAAATATTTTTCTCTTGTTGGATTTTCCAGAGGTTCTCTGGTTTTGTTCTTTTGTATTTTGGATTAGTCTTTTGAGGTTTGTTTTTCCCTTGCTGTTTTTACCACTTTGTGGATTTTCTTTGTATTTTGGAAGATATCTATTTTTTATTAAACCACCATCTCTAGTACTGCTGTGTCTGCCTCATCTTCTGGGTTCTGCCGATTTAGTGACTGTTTCTCGCACCGGGTCCTGACAAATGGATACTCTAATGGCATTGAATAGAAAACTACAAAACCCCCCCCAAAAAAAACTTCCTGAATGGATTTTTCTCAGGTTTTCGCCTGCCAAATCAGTTCTGTTATACTCACAGACACTATTTGAACAGTTTTGGAGACTTTAGAGTGTTCCATATCTACCAGTTATATGCATATCATATCTTCTGGGCCCGAGATGCAGGCAGTTTAATTTGGGCATGCATTTCTTCCAAAATTCCGAATGCTGCCCCCTACCCTAGAGAAGTTAAGATTAGGATTAAGTTTAGGAGTTAGGTTAAAGGGTTAGCTAAAAGGTTTAATGTTAGGAGAAGAGTTAGCTAACATGCTAAGTAGTTGAAAAGTTACTATTTAGCTAAAATACTAAAGTTATCCATAATGAGATTCGAACTCGCAACCTTCGAGTTATATGCCTACCCATCCAACTCCGACCAACCACCTTACTTTAGTTTTGTCTTATGTCTTATGTCCATCTGTCTTATGTAACCTTACCAAACGGTGTAACGGTGTCATACTAATTGGAGTGTCACAGATTTACATTTACTATGTTACGTCTAATCTATGAGACCTGGCTGGATGAGAAAGTAGCAAAGATGTTCGCGGTCCCCCCCAATTCATATTTTGTCACATAGCTTTTGTTCCTATCCTTAAAACCCATGTAAAGCTACCTGGGCTTTAGGCAGAGAGAGCTGAGGTCTGGTTAGAGAGTAGTACTGGAGAAGGTCTGGTTAGAGAGTAGTACTGTAGAAGGTCTGGTTAGAGAGTAGTACTGTAGAAGGTCTGGTTAGAGAGTAGTACTGTAGAATGTCTGGCTAGAGAGTAGTACTGTAGAAGGTCTGGCTAGAGAGTAGTACTGGAGAAGGTCTGGCTAGAGAGTAGTACTGGAGAAGGTCTGGTTAGAGAGTAGTACTATAGAAGGTCTGGTTAGAGAGTAGTACTGTAGAAGGTCTGGTTAGAGAGTAGTACTGTAGAAGGTCTGGTTAGAGAGTAGTACTGTAGAAGGTCTGGTTAGAGAGTAGTACTGTAGAAGGTCTGGTTAGAGAGTAGTACTGTAGAAGGTCTGGCTAGAGAGTAGTACTGTAGATGGTCTGGTTAGAGAGTAGTACTGTAGAAGGTCTGGCTAGAGAGTAGTACTGGAGAAGGTCTGGTTAGAGAGTAGTACTGTAGAAGGTCTGGCTAGAGAGTAGTACTGGAGAAGGTCTGGCTAGAGAGTAGTACTGGAGAAGGTCTGGTTAGAGAGTAGTACTATAGAAGGGCTGGTTAGAGAGTAGTACTGTAGAAGGTCTGGTTAGAGAGTAGTACTGTAGAAGGTCTGGTTAGAGAGTAGTACTGTAGAAGGTCTGGTTAGAGAGTAGTACTGTAGAAGGTCTGGTTAGAGAGTAGTACTGTAGAAGGTCTGGTTAGAGAGTAGTACTGTAGAAGGTCTGGTTAGAGAGTAGTACTGTAGAAGGTCTGGCTAGAGAGTAGTACTGTAGAAGGTCTGGTTAGAGAGTAGTACTGTAGAAGGTCTGGCTAGAGAGTAGTACTGGAGAAGGTCTGGTTAGAGAGTAGTACTGTAGAAGGTCTGGCTAGAGAGTAGTACTGGAGAAGGTCTGGCTAGAGAGTAGTACTGGAGAAGGTCTGGTTAGAGAGTAGTACTATAGAAGGGCTGGTTAGAGAGTAGTACTGTAGAAGGTCTGGTTAGAGAGTAGTACTGTAGAAGGTCTGGTTAGAGAGTAGTAGTGTAGAAGGTCTGGTTAGAGAGTAGTACTGGAGAAGGTCTGGTTAGAGAGTAGTACTGTAGAAGGTCTGGCTAGAGAGTAGTACTGGAGAAGGTCTGGTTAGAGAGTAGTACTGTAGAAGGTCTGGCTAGAGAGTAGTACTGTAGAAGGTCTGGCTAGAGAGTAGTACTATAGAAGGTCTGGTTAAAGAGTAGTACTGTAGAAGGTCTGGCTAGAGAGTAGTACTGTAGAAGGTCTGGCTAGAGAGTAGTACTGGAGAAGGTCTGGTTAGAGAGTAGTACTGTAGAAGGTCTGGTTAGAGAGTAGTACTGGAGAAGGTCTGGTTAGAGAGTAGTACTGTAGAAGGTCTGGTTAGAGAGTAGTACTGTAGAAGGTCTGGCTAGAGAGTAGTACTGTAGAAGGTCTGGTTAGAGAGTAGTACTGGAGAAGGTCTGGTTAGAGAGTAGTACTGGAGAAGGTCTGGTTAGAGAGTAGTACTGTAGAAGGTCTGGTTAGAGAGTAGTACTGTAGAAGGTCTGGTTAGAGAGTAGTACTGTAGAATGTCTGGCTAGAGAGTAGTACTGTAGAAGGTCTGGTTAGAGAGTAGTACTGGAGAAGGTCTGGTTAGAGAGTAGTACTGGAGAAGGTCTGGTTAGAGAGTAGTACTATAGAAGGTCTGGTTAGAGAGTAGTACTGTAGAAGGTCTGGTTAGAGAGTAGTACTGTAGAAGGTCTGGTTAGAGAGTAGTACTGTAGAATGTCTGGCTAGAGAGTAGTACTGGAGAAGGTCTGGCTAGAGAGTAGTACTGTAGAAGGTCTGGCTAGAGAGTAGTACTGTAGAAGGTCTGGCTAGGGAGTAGTACTGTAGAAGGAGAGAGAAAGAGAGAGAGAGAGAGAGATAACATAATAAAGAGTGAGATAAAGAGAGAGAGAAAGAGAGAGAGAGAGAGAGAGAAAGAACGAGAGAGAGAGCGAAAAAGGGAGAGAGAGAGAGAGAGTGAATTTGCATACTGAGAACTCCTCTCTCTACTTCCTCACCTGAAATGGGACAGGCCCTAATGTCCTTCTCTTTATGGCTGTGAGGCACTCCCATATGCAAATCACAACCGCATTAGGAAACTTTGCTGACAGGGTCTTGTTAGTAATCTTGTTTATTTTATATCACCTCCGATCCTCCACCGCATCAACGGCACATAGAAAAGTAATATGTCACATTACCCACAGGCCCTCTCTCTACACAACCAGGGCTCAAATTAATCTCTGTCATTAATAATTCAATCTGGGCATTTTTGTTTAATAAACAGTTTGTCAGTGATGTATTGTAGGACGGTGGTAATTTGATTGGCTGGTGGAAAGGGCAGATATGTATATGGCTCTCTGCTCTCTCTGACTCAGAGATAAACAAAATTATTATAGCTGGTTAACACGATAGTGCTGGGATCACACACACACTCACACTCATGCACACACATACTTACACGCATGCACACATACACGCATGCACACACACACTCACACGCATGCACACATACACACTCACACGCATGCACACACACACTCACACGCATGCACACATACACACTCATGCACACACACACGCATGCACACACACACACAAGAGGAGGGGAAGGGGTGCAATTACGTCAAAATTACATAAGCAGTTCAGATGGATGCTCTTCTGTTACCCAGACTGCAGTTTGGTTACACACACACACACACACACACACACACACACACACACACACACACACACACACACACACACACACACACACACACACACACACACACACACACACACACACACACACACACACACACACACACACACAATAACATCAGCAAGGACACACTGGAATGGTTTTTGTCTCTGTCCTACTACTTTCTAAAACTGGATAGTGTGCACTAATAGTACTACATACTGTGTACTAATGGTACTACATACTGTGTACTAATAGTACTACATACTGTGTACTAATAGTATTGCATACTGTGTACTAATAGCACTACATACTGTGTACTAATAGTACTGCCTACTGTGTACTAATAGTACTACATACTGTGTACTAATAGTACTGCATAATGTGTACTAATAGTACTGCATACTGTGCACTAATAGTACTGCATACTGTGTACTAATAGTACTACATACTGTGTACTGATAGTACTACATAATGTGTACTAATAGTACTACATACTGTGTACTAATAGTACTACATACTGTGTACTAATAGTACTACATACTGTGTACTAATAGTACTACATACTGTGTACTAATAGTACTGCATACTGTGCACTAATAGTACTACATACTGTGTACTGATAGTACTACATGTTGTGTACTAATAGTACTACATACTGTGTACTAATAGTACTACATACTGTGTACTAATAGTACTACATACTGTTTACTAATAGTTCTACATATCGTGTACTAATAGTATTGCATACTGTGTACTAATAGCACTACATACTGTGTACTAATAGTACTGCCTACTGTGTACTAATAGTACTACATACTGCATACTGTGTACTAATAGTACTGCATACTGTGTACTAATAGTACTGCATACTGTGTACTAATAGTACTACATACTGTGTACTAATAGTACTACATACTGTGTATTAATAGTACTGCATACTGTGTAGTACTAATAGTACTGCATACTGTGTACTAATAGTACTACATACTGTGTACTAATAGAACCACATACTGTGTACTAATAGTACGGCATACTGTGTACTAATAGTACGGCATACTGTGTACTAATAGTACCACATACTGAACAGACTGTTTAGTTAAAACTAATGCAGTAAGCAACAAACAACAGCATACGATGCTCATCCTGAGAATATCGCAATGTGGAATTGAGATGATTCCCGGCATTCGTTAATTTTGGTACACCGTGTCCCCTCAGCTAATTATCAGGTTTATGTCAGACACACATGGGTCTTGGAATACGATTCTCTTCCTCAATAATGTGCTGGAAATTATACTAGAGAATTACATCCTGGCATTTAAAGCATTCCACAGTTTCTACATTTCACGACTTATAAAACATACACATTTTTGTCTACTATTTGCAACGCAAGCACATATTATTATTATAGAAATATTATAGTACTGGTACTATTACAGTAGGAGTACTATTAAAGGAGTCTTATCATAGGAGTATTATTATAGAGGTATTATTATAGGAATATTGTTATAGGAGTATTATTATAGGGGTATTATTATAGGGGTATTATTATAGGGGTATTATTATAGGAGTATTATTATAGGGGTATTATTATATGAGTATTATTATAGAGGTATTATTATAGGAGTATTATTATAGGAGTATTATTATAGGGGTATTATTATAGAGGTATTATTATAGGGGTATTATTATAGAGGTATTATTATATGAGTATTATTATAGAGGTATTATTATAGAGGTATTATTATAGGGGTATTATTATAGGAGTATTATTATAGAGGTATTATTATAGAGGTATTATTATAGGGGTATTATTATAGGGGTATTATTATAAGGGTATTATTATATGAGTATTATTATAGAGCTATTATTATAGGGGTATTATTATAGAGGTATTATTATAAGGGTATTATTATAGGGGTATTATTATAGGGGTATTATTATAGGAGTATTATTATAGGGGTATTATTATAGGGGTATTATTATAGGAGTATTATTATAGAGGTATTATTATAGAGGTATTATTATAGAGGTATTATTATAGAGGTATTATTATAGGGGTATTATTATAGGGGTATTATTATAGAGGTATTATTATAGGGGTATTATTATATAGGTATTATTATAGAGGTATTATTATAGGGGTATTATTATAGAGGTATTATTATAGGGGTATTATTATAGAGGTATTATTATAGGGGTATTATTATAGGGGTATTATTATAGGGTTATTATTATAGATGTATTATTATAGGGGTATTATTATAGATGTATTATTATAGGGGTATTATTATAGGGGTTTTATTATAGGAGTATTATTATAGAGGTATTATTATAGGAGTATTATTATAGAGGTATTATTATAGTGGTATTATTATAGGGGTATTATTATAGAAGTATTATTATAGAGGTATTATTATAGGAGTATTATTATAGGGGTATTATTATAGGGGTATTATTATAGAGGTATTATTATAGGGGTATTATTATAGGGGTATTATTATAGAGGTATTATTATAGAGGTATTATTATAGGGGTATTATTATAGGGGTATTATTATAGAGGTATTATTATAGAGGTATTATTATAGGGGTATTATTATAGAGGTATTATTATAGGGGTATTATTATAGGGGTATTATTATAGGAGTATTATTATAGAGGTATTATTATAGAGGTATTATTATAGAGGTATTATTATAGAGGTATTATTATAGGGGTATTATTATAGGGGTATTATTATAGAGGTATTATTATAGGGGTATTATTATAGAGGTATTATTATAGAGGTATTATTATAGGGGTATTATTATAGAGGTATTATTATAGGGGTATTATTATAGAGGTATTATTATAGGGGTATTATTATAGGGGTATTATTATAGGGTTATTATTATAGATGTATTATTATAGGGGTATTATTATAGGGGTATTATTATAGATGTATTATTATAGGGGTATTATTATAGGGGTTTTATTATAGGAGTATTATTATAGAGGTATTATTATAGTGGTATTATTATAGGGGTATTATTATAGGAGTATTATTATAGAGGTATTATTATAGGAGTATTATTATAGGGGTATTATTATAGGGGTATTATTATAGAGGTATTATTATAGGGGTATTATTATAGGGGTATTATTATAGAGGTATTATTATAGAGGTATTATTATAGGGGTATTATTATAGGGGTATTATTATAGAGGTATTATTATAGGGGTATTATTATAGGGGTATTATTATAGAGGTATTATTATAGAGGTATTATTATAGGGGTATTATTATAGAGGTATTATTATAGGGGTATTATTATAGAGGTATTATTATAGGGGTATTATTATAGGAGTATTATTATAGAGGTATTATTATAGAGGTATTATTATAGGGGTATTATTATAGGGGTATTATTATAGATGTATTATTATAGGGGTATTATTATAGGGGTATTATTATAGGGGTATTATTATAGGGGTATTATTATAGGGGTATTATTATAGGGGTATTATTATAGGGGTATTATTATAGGGGTATTATTATAGGGGTATTATTATAGGGGTATTATTATAGAGGTATTATTATAGGGGTATTATTATAGGGGTATTATTATAGGGGTATTATTATAGGGGTATTATTATAGAGGTATTATTATAGGGGTATTATTATAGAGGTATTATTATAGAGGTATTATTATATGAGTATTATTATAGGGGTATTATTATAGGGGTATTATTATAGATGTATTATTATAGGGGTATTATTATAGGGGTATTATTATAGGAGTATTATTATAGGGGTATTATTATAGGGGTATTATTATAGGGGTATTATTATAGGGGTATTATTATAGGGGTATTATTATAGAGGTATTATTATAGGGGTATTATTATAGGGGTATTATTATAGGGGTATTATTATAGAGGTATTATTATAGGGGTATTATTATAGGGGTATTATTATAGAGGTATTATTATAGAGGTATTATTATATGAGTATTATTATAGGGGTATTATTATAGGGGTATTATTATAGATGTATTATTATAGGGGTATTATTATAGGGGTATTATTATAGGGGTATTATTATAGAGGTATTATTATAGATGTATTATTATAGAGGTATTATTATAGATGTATTATTATAGGGGTATTATTATAGGGGTATTATTATAGGGGTATTATTA
Organism: Salvelinus alpinus; assembly: GCF_045679555.1. NCBI lineage: Eukaryota > Metazoa > Chordata > Actinopteri > Salmoniformes > Salmonidae > Salvelinus > Salvelinus alpinus. Next base: position 42,283,618 of record NC_092099.1, on the reverse strand, counting down.
TAGGGGTATTATTATAGGGGTATTATTATAGGGGTATTATTATAGAGGTATTATTATAGGGGTATTATTATAGAGGTATTATTATAGAGGTATTATTATAGGGGTATTATTATAGAGGTATTATTATAGGGGTATAATTATAGAGGTATTATTATAGGGGTATTATTATAGGGGTATTATTATAGGGGTATTATTATAGATGTATTATTATAGGGGTATTATTATAGGGGTATTATTATAGATGTATTATTATAGGGGTATTATTATAGGGGTTTTATTATAGGAGTATTATTATAGAGGTATTATTATAGTGGTATTATTATAGGGGTATTATTATAGGAGTATTATTATAGAGCTATTATTATAGGAGTATTATTATAGGGGTATTATTATAGGGGTATTATTATAGGGGTATTATTATAGGGGTATTATTATAGAGGTATTATTATAGAGGTATTATTATAGGGGTATTATTATAGGGGTATTATTATAGAGGTATTATTATAGGGGTATTATTATAGGGGTATTATTATAGAGGTATTATTATAGAGGTATTATTATAGGGGTATTATTATAGAGGTATTATTATAGGGGTATTATTATAGAGGTATTATTATAGGGGTATTATTATAGGAGTATTATTATAGAGGTATTATTATAGAGGTATTATTATAGGGGTATTATTATAGGGGTATTATTATAGAGGTATTATTATAGATGTATTATTATAGGGGTATTATTATAGATGTATTATTATAGGGGTATTATTATAGGGGTATTATTATAGGGGTATTATTATAGGGGTATTATTATAGGGGTATTATAATGGGGGTATTATTATAGGGGTATTATTATAGGGGTATTATTATAGGGGTATTATTATAGGGGTATTATTATAGGGGTATTATTATAGAGGTATTATTATAGGGGTATTATTATAGGGGTATTATTATAGGGGTATTATTATAGGGGTATTATTATAGGGGTATTATTATAGAGGTATTATTATAGGGGTATTATTATAGAGGTATTATTATAGAGGTATTATTATATGAGTATTATTATAGGGGTATTATTATAGGGGTATTATTATAGATGTATTATTATAGGGGTATTATTATAGGGGTATTATTATAGATGTATTATTATAGGGGTATTATTATAGGGGTATTATTATAGGGGTATTATTATAGGGGTATTATTATAGAGGTATTATTATAGGGGTATTATTATAGGGGTATTATTATAGGGGTATTATTATAGAGGTATTATTATAGGGGTATTATTATAGGGGTATTATTATAGAGGTATTATTATAGAGGTATTATTATATGAGTATTATTATAGGGGTATTATTATAGGGGTATTATTATAGATGTATTATTATAGGGGTATTATTATAGAGGTATTATTATAGATGTATTATTATAGAGGTATTATTATAGATGTATTATTATAGGGGTATTATTATAGGGGTATTATTATAGGGGTATTATTATAGGGGTATTATTATAGGGGTATTATTATAGAGGTATTATTATAGAGGTATTATTATAGGGGTATTATTATAGGGGTATTATTATAGGGGTATTATTATAGATGTATTATTATAGGGGTATTATTATATGAGTATTATTATAGGGGTATTATTATAGAGGTATTATTATAGAGGTATTATTATATGAGTATTATTATAGGGGTATTATTATAGGGGTATTATTATAGATGTATTATTATAGAGGTATTATTATAGAGGTATTATTATAGATGTATTATTATAGGGGTATTATTATAGGGGTATTATTATAGGGGTATTATTATAGAGGTATTATTATAGATGTATTATTATATGAGTATTATTATAGGGGTATTATTATAGGGGTATTATTATAGAGGTATTATTATAGAGGTATTATTATAGAGGTATTATTATAGAGGTATTATAGAGGTATTATTATAGAGGTATTATTATAGTATTATTATAGGGGTATTATTATAGATGTATTATTATAGGGGTATTATTATAGGGGTATTATTATAGAGGTATTATTATAGATGTATTATTATAGAGGTATTATTATAGAGGTATTATTATAGGGGTATTATTATAGAGGTATTATTATAGGGGTATTATTATAGGGGTATTATTATAGGGGTATTATTATAGAGGTATTATTATAGGGGTATTATTATAGAGGTATTATTATAGGGGTATTATTATAGGGGTATTATTATAGGGGTATTATTATAGAGGTATTATTATAGAGGTATTATTATATGAGTATTATTATAGGGGTATTATTATAGGGGTATTATTATAGGGGTATTATTATAGTGGTATTATTATAGGGGTATTATTATAGGGGTATTATTATAGAGGTATTATTATAGAGGTATTATTATAGAGGTATTATTATAGAGGTATTATTATAGAGGTATTATTATATGAGTATTATTATAGGGGTATTATTATAGGGGTATTATTATAGGGGTATTATTATAGTATTATTATTATAGGGGTATTATTATAGGGGTATTATTATAGAGGTATTATTATAGGGGTATTATTGTAGTACAGGACTTGAGTGTCCGTGTCCCAATAACCATGTTAGGGATGAGTGTCCGTGTCCCAATAACCATGTTAGGGATGAGTGGCCGTGTCCCAATACCCATGTTAGGGATGAGTGGTCGTGTCCCAATACCCATGTCAGGGATGAGTGGCCGTGTCCCAATACCTATACTTGCCATTATAGCTAGATCTCGTCAAGTAAACATGAAAAAAACTTGGAAGACGGCGAATAGTGAAGCTTCTGCAGTGCTGTTCAATTGTAATTCGTTTTCGTTCTCCTTAAAATGATCAGGACTATTTCATCGTAAATTTACACCTTAACTGCAGAGTTACTGGCTGCTGAGCGACAACTTCATATTTAACGTTAGCTGCAGAGTTACTGGCTGCTGAGCGACAACTTCATATTTAACGTTAGCTGCAGAGTTACTGGTTGCTGAGCGACAACTTTATATAAACATTAACTGCAGAGTTACTGGTTGCTGAGCGACAACTTCATATTTAACGTTAGCCTAGTTAGCTAGCACATAATAACCTGTTATGTTGAGAGTAATGGTAAGCTGTACTCGGCACTGCTTCACCTTGGCACTCCAATTTGGTAAAGTATGTGGCAGTCTAGCGACAGAAAGATCACACAGCTCTACTTTGCTCATGTTTTGATTAATGTTGTACTTCAAACTTACGTCTTTTCAGGATCTATGTGAAGGAGTTTGAGCTGGAGGTGCAAGGCAGGTCATTCAAGATTGACGATGGGGAAATGACTTAAAACCCAACCACTAGGGGCAACGGTGAGCGCTATTACCATCAAGTAGACTTGAGTTTTGCTCGAGTGTTGCGGATGGGTGTAATCCCATGACTCTGGATCAGAAGGTTGAATCACAGTCGTGGACACAGTTTTTTTAACTTTAGTTTTTAACCCTATCCCAAACCTTAACCCTTGCCTTAACTATTCAGACTGAGTGTCTAAACTTCGACGTTTGGAGAAATGCAGCGATACAGAGCAGCAGGAGTAACAATAAGGCCATGATTAAGAGGTAGTTAGTTAAATGTATGTTGTATGTATTTTATTTAATGTATTCAGTTTCTACTGATTTTGGTGAAGTGCCTTTCTTCTAAACTCAAAGTGGATTTCTGTTTTCTCATTGAAAAGTGTTTGTTTGTTTGTAATAAAATATATATATTTGATACCGGTACATCAGCATAGCTTCTACTAAATCTCCCATTCCTCTACAGCAGGTATTCTCCAACTGGGGTACGCGCAATGCCGTCGGAGGTACGCCAAATAAAAACGTGATTCACATTAAAAAAAGTAACTTTTTTATTTTTTTTATTTTTACATTTTCTTTCTTCTTCACATTTTCAAACAGTTAATTGATATTTTCCAACAGGGTTTTACATTTGGGTGGGTTTTTTTTCCTCGCCTGAGTAGCCTCGTTCCACTACCAAAAATAAAATTAAACCTTCTAGTGTTCAGCGAAATAACAACACAATGTCAAATATAGGTAGCCTAGTCAAATAATTAATTAACATCCAATCACATTAACCGTTACTCTCTCGCGGGAATTCCCCTAACGGTCCGTATGTAGCCAAACGTAGCTGCTGCTCATGTTGGTATCTGTACTGATGGCGCAAAAGCAATGACAGGGTAACATAGTGGAGTGTTAACTTCTTGTCAATATGGGGGCGCTGTTTTCACTTTGTAAAAATTCGTTCCCAAATTAAACTGCCTCATACTCAATTCTTGCTCGTACAATATGCATATTATTATTACTATTGGATAGAAAACACTCTCTAGTTTCTAAAACCGTTTGAATTATATCTGTGAGTAAAACAGAACTCAAGTTGGAGCATACTTCCTGACAGGAACTGAGAAATCTGAAATCAGGCACTCTGTTCCAGGGTCAGTTTTATTAATTTGCGTGTATTCTATTGGTCGACATGCACTGCATACGCCTTCCCCTAGATGTCAGCAAGCAGTGAGAATTGGAATGGTGTTGCTAGGTAGATCTGAGGCCGTATAAATGGGCTTGGCACGAGGGGTGCACCCTTTTCAACGTTCGTCATGGCGCAAAGCAGACCTCAGGATGGCATTCTGAAAAGCTCACGTTATCGGCGTTAGATATATCCGGCTCTGATTTTATTCGATATAGGTGTTAGAAACATCATAACGTAGTTATTTTAAACCGAGTTATATCAGTTTATATGAGTATATTGCGATTTTCGGTATTTGATTTGTTCTGCGTTATGGTGAGTTGGGCATGTCTGGGCCACATAGCTAATGTTTGCTGCTAATTACACGGTTGAAGACGACATTCTACAGCCGAGCAACGATTATTATGGACAAAGGACAACTTGCCCAAGATTCTGATGGAAGCTCAACAAATAGTAAGAAGTCTTTATGCTGTTAATTCGTATTTATGTTGAAAAATGTTAAACAATAATTCCGCCATTAATTTTGGCACGGTCTCGCTGTAACGCACGCTGTATGTCTAGTAACGTTAATTTTAAAAATCTAACACAGCGGTTGCATTAAGAACTAATGTATCTTTCATTTGCTGTCCAACCTGTATTTTCTAGTCAAGTTTATGATTAGTTATTGATTAGATTAGGTTTCTCTCCCAAGATTTCTCCCGACATTTTGTTGGCAGCTTGGCTACTATTCTCATTGTATAACCATGATTTGTGCCGCTAAATATGCACATTTTCGAACAAACAATACAGTGAGGGAAAAAAGTATTTGATCCCCTGCTGATTTTGTACGTTTGCCCACTGACAAAGAAATTATCAGTCTGTAATTTTAATGGTAGGTTTATTTGAACAGTGAGAGACAGAATATCAACAAAAAAATCCAGAAAAACGCATGTCAAAAATTTTATAAATTTATTTGCATTTTAATGAGGGAAATAAGTATTTGACCCCTCTGCAAAACATGACTTAGTACTTGGTGGCAAAACCCTTGTTGGCAATCACAGAGGTCAGATGTTTCTTGTAGTTGGCCACCAGGTTTGCACACATCTCAGGAGAGATTTTGTCCCACTCCTCTTTGCAGATCTTCTTCAAGTCATTAAGGTTTCGAGACTGACGTTTGGCAACTCGAACCTTCAGCTCCCTCCACAGATTTTCTATGGGATTAAGGTCTGGAGACTGGCTAGGCCACTCCAGGACCTTAATGTGCTTTTTCTTGAGCCACTCCTTTGTTGCCTTGGCCGTGTGTTTTGGGTCATTGTCATGCTGGAATACCCATCCACGACCCATTTTCAATACCCTGGCTGAGGGAAGGAGGTTTTCACCCAAGATTTGACGGTACATGGCCCCGTCCATCGTCCCTTTGATGCGGTGAAGTTGTCCTGTCCCCTTAGCAGAAAAACACCCCCAAAGCATAATGTTTCCACCGCCATGTTTGACGGTGGGGATGGTTTCTTGGGGTCATAGGCAGCATTCCTCCTCCTCCAAACACGGCAAGTTGAGTTGATGCCAAAGAACTCCATTTTGGTCTCATCTGACCACAACATGTTCACCCAGTTGTCCTCTGAATCATTCAGATGTTCATCGGCAAACTTCAGACGGGCATGTATATGTGCTTTCTTGAGCAGGGGGACCTTGCGGGCGCTGCAGGATTTCAGTCCTTCACGGCGTAGTGTGTTACCAATTGTTTTCTTGGTGACTATGGTCCCAGCTGCCTTGAGATCATTGACAAGATCCTCCTGTGTAGTTCTGGGCTGATTCCTCACCATTCTCATGATCATTGCAACTCCACAAGGTGAGATCTTGCATGGAGCCCTAGGCCAAGGGAGTTTGACAGTTCTTTTGTGTTTCTTCCATTTGCGAATAATCGCACCAACTGTTGTCACCTTCTCACCAAGCTGCTTGGCAATGGTCTTGTAGCCCATTCCAGCCTTGTGTTGATCTACAATCTTGTCCCTGACATCCTTGGAGAGCTCTTTGGTCTTGGCCATGGTGGAGAGTTTGGAATCTGATTGATTGATTGCTTCTGTGGACAGGTGTCTTTTATACAGGTAAGAAACTGAGATTAGGAGCACTCCCTTTAAGAGTGTGCTCCTAATCTCAGCTCGTTACCTGTATGAAAGACACCTGGGAGCCAGAAATCTTTCTGATTGAGAGGGGGTCAAATACTTATTTCCCTCATTAAAATGCAAATCAATTTATAACGTTTTTGACATGCGTTTTTCTGGATTTTTTTGTTGTTATTCTGTCTCTCACTGTTCAAATAAACCTACCATTAAAATTATAGACTGATCATTTCTTTGTCAGTGGGCAAACGTACAAAATCAGCAGGGGATCAAATACTTTTTTCCCTCACTGTATATGTATTGTGTAATATGATGTTATAGGACTGTCATCTGAAGAAGTTTGAGAAGGTTAGTGAAAAAATAAATATATTTTGCTGGTTTATTCGTTATCGCTATTGTTGGCTTGAATCAATGCTGCTGTGTGGTTGGCTATTGTAGTAAGCTAATATAATGCTACATTGTGTTTTCGCTGTAAAACACTTAAAGAATCTGAAATATTGGCTGGATTCACAAGATCTTTGTCTTTCATTTGCTGTACGCTGTGTATTTTTCATAAATGTTTTATGATGAGTATTTAGGTAATTCACGTTGCTCTCTGTAGTTATTCTAGTTGCTTTGGTGAGAGTTGTGATGGTGGCTGCAATGTAAAACTATGCTCTGCCCATTCATTGCCATTTACCCGTTGTTGTCTTATCTCTCCTAATCAACACCTGTGACAGCTTTATGCCTCTCTCTAATGTCAATATGCCTTGTCTACTGCTGTCTTAGCTAGTTCTTATTGTTTTATTTCACTGTAGAGCCCTCAGTCCCGCTCCTTTGTCCCACCCACCCCACACACATGTGGAGACCTCACCTGGCTTAACTGGTGCCTCCAGAGACAAAACCTCTCTCATCGTCACTCAACGCCTAGGTTTTCCTCCACTGTACTCACATCCTACCATACCCTTGTCTGTACATTATGCCCTGAATCTATAATCTACCACGCCAAAAAATCTGCTCCTTTTATTCTCTTTTCCCAAAGCACTAGACGACCAGTTCTTATAGCTTGATACCACGATTGGCTGTGTCCGTATTGGGTCCGCGGTCAAACAACCACCCCTCATCACTGTCAAATGCTCCCTAAAACAAATCAGCGAGCAGGCCTTTCTAATCGACCTGGTCCGGGTATCCTGGAAGCATATTGACCTCATTCCATCAGTAGAGGATGCCTGGTTATTCTTTAAAAGTGCTTTCCTCACCATCTTAAATAAGCATGCCCCATTCAAAAAATGTTGAACCAGGAACAGATATGGCCCTTGGTTCTCTCCAGACCTGACTGCCCCTGACCAGCACAAAAACATCACGTGGCGTATTGCATTAGCATCGAATAGCCTCTGTGATATGCAACTTTTCAGGGAAGTTAGGAACCAATATACACAGGCAGTTAGGAAAGCAAGGCCAGCTTTTCAAACAGAAATTTGCATCCTGTAGCACAAACTCCAAAAAGTTCTGTGACACTGTAAAGTCCATGGAGAATAAGAGCACCTCCTCCCAGCTGCCCACTGCACTGAGGCTAGGAAACACTGTCACCACCGATAAGTCTACGACAATCGAGAATTACAATAAGCATTTTTCTACAGTTCTACAGACCATGCTTTCCACCTGGCTACCCCTACCCCGGTCAACAGCTCTGCACCCCCCACAGCAACTTGCCCAAGCCTCCCCCACTTATCCTTCAACCAAATCCAGATAAATGATGTTCTGAAAGAGCTGCAAAATATGGACCCCTACAAATCAGCTAGGCTAGACAATCTGGACCCTCTCTTTCTAAAATTATATGTCGCAATTGTTGCAACCCCTATTACTAGTCTGTTCAACCTCTCTTTGGTATCGTCTGAGATCCTTAAAGATTGGAAAGCTGCCACGGTCATCCCCCTCTTCAAAGGGGGAGACACTAAATCAAATAAAATCAAATTTATTCATATAGCCCTTCGTACATCAGCTGATATCTCAAAGTGCTGTACAGAAACCCAGCCTATAACCCCAAACAGCAAGCAATGCAGATGTAGAAGCACGGTGGCTAGGAAAAACTCCCTAGAAAGGCCATAACCTAGGAAGAAACCTAGAGAGGAACCAGGCTATGAGGGGTGGCCAGTCCTCTTCTGGCTGTGCCGGGTGGAGATTATAACAGAACATGGCCAAGATGTTCAAATGTTCATAAATGACCAGCATGGTCAAATAATAATAATCACAGTAGTTGTCGAGGGTGCAACAAGTCAGCACCTCAGGAGTAAATGTCAGTTGGCTTTTCACAGCCAATCATTGAGAGTATCTCTACCGCTCCTGCTGTCTCTAGAGAGTTGAAAACAGCAGGTCTGGGACAGGTAGCACGTCCGGTGAACAGGTCAGGGTTCCATAGCCGCAGGCAGAACAGTTGAAACTGGAGCAGCAGCACGGCTAGGTGGACTGGGGACAGCAAGGAGTCATCATGCCAGGTAGTCCTGAGGCATGGTCCTAGGGCTCAGGTCCTCCAAGAGAGAGAAAGAAAGAAAGAGAGAGAGAAAGAGAGAATTAGAGAGAGCATACTTAAATTCACACAGGACACCGGATAAGACAGGAGAAGTACTCCAGATATAACAGACTGACCCTAGCCCCCCGACACATAAACTACTGCAGCATAAATACTGGAGGCTGAGACAGGAGGGGTCAGGAGACACTGTGGCCCCATCCGACGATACACCCGGACAGGGCCAAACAGGAAGGATATAAGCCCACCCACTTTGCCAAAGCACAGCCCCCACACCACTAGAGGGATATCTTCAACCACCAACTTACCATCCTGAGACAAGGCTGAGTATAGCCCATAAAGATCTCCACCACGGCACAACTCTAGACCCAAACTGTTGCAGACCTATATCTATTCTACCCTGCCTTTCTAAGGTCTTCCAAAGCCAAGTTAACAAACAGATCACCGACCATTTAGAATCCCACCGTACCTTCTCCGCTATTCAATCTGGTTTCCGAACTGGTCATGGGTGCACCTCAGCCACGCTCAAGGTCCTAAACGATATCATAACCGCCATTGATAAAAGACAATACTGTTCAGCTGTCTTCATCGACCTGGCCAAGGCTTTCGAATCACCACATTCTTATCGGCAGACTCAACAGCCTTGGTTTCTCAAATGACTGCCTCGCCTGGTTCACCAACTACTTCTCAGATAGAGTTCAGTGTGTCAAATCTGAGGGCCTGTTGTCCGGACCTCTGGCAGTCTCTATGGGGGTGCCAAAGGGTTCAATTCTCGGGCCGACTCTTTTCTCTGTATACATCAATGATGTCAATCTTGCTGCTGGTGATTCTCTGATCCACCTCTACGTAGACGACACCATTCTGTATACTTCTGGCCCATCTTTGGACACTGTGTTAACAACCCTCCAGACGGGCTTCAATGCCATACAACTCTCCTTCTGTGTCCTCCAACTACTCTTAAATGCAAGTAAAACTAAATGCATGCTCTTCAACCGATCGCTGCCCGCACCTGCTCGCAGGTCCAGCATCACTACTCTGGACGGTTCTGACTTAGAATTTGTGGACAACTACAAATACCTAAGTGTCTGGTTAGACTGTAAACTCTCCTTCCAGACTCACAATAAGCATCTCCAATCAAAAATGTAATCTAGAATTGGCTTCTCCAATCCAAAGTTAAATCTAGAATTGGCTTCCTATTTTGCAACAAAGCATCCTTCACTCATGCTGCCGAACATACCCTCGTAAAACTGACCATCCTACCGATCCTCGACTTCGGCGATGTCATTTACAAAATAGCCTCCAACACTCTACTCAGCAAATTGGATGTAGTCTATCACAGTGCCATCCGTTTTGTAACCAAAGCCCCATACACTACCCACCACTGCGACCTGTATGCTCTCGTTGGTTGGCCCTTGCTTCATATTCGTCTCCAAACACACTGGCTCCAGGTCATCTATAAGTCTTTGCTCGGAAAAGCCCCGCCTTATCTCAGCTCACTGTTCACCATAACACCACCCACTCGTAGAACACGCTCCAGCAGGTATATTTCACTGGTCATCCCCAAAGCCAACTCCTCGTTTGGCCGCCTTTCCTTCCAGTTCTCTGCTGCCAATGACTGGAACGAATTGCAAAAATCACTGAAGCTGGAGTCTTATATCTCCCTCACTAACTTTAAACTTCCTATGGCTGCAGAGGCAGTATTGAGTAGCTTGAATGAAAGGTGCACAGAGGTGCCCAGAGTAAACAGCCTGCTCCTCAATCATAGTTGCTAATATTTGCATATTATTATTAATATTGGATAGAAAACACTCTGAAGTTTTTAAAACTGTTTGAATCATGTCTGTGAGTATAACAGAACTCATATGGCAGGCAAAAACCTGAGAAGAAATCCAACCAGGAAGTGAGAAATCTGAGGTTGGTCGATTTTCAACTCATCGCCTATTGAAAACACAGTAAGATATGGATCTGTTTGCACTTCCTATGGCTTCCACTAGATGTCAGCAGTCTGTAGAACCTTGTCTGAATCTTCTACTGTGATGTGGGGCTGAATGAGAGGGGAATGAGTCAGTGGTCTGGCAGAGAGCCAGGTCCTGGTCACGCGCATTCCACATGATATCGACTTGCGTTCCATTACTTCTATAGACACAAAGGAATTCTCCGGTTGGAACGTTATTGAATATTTATGATAACAATATCCTAAAGATTGATTCTATACTTAGTTTGACAAGTTTATTCGACCTGTAATATAACTTTTTTACGTTTTCGTCCGACGTTCGGCTGGACCTGCACGAGCGTTTGGATTTGTGTACTAAACGCGCTAACAAAAGTAGCTACTTGGACATAAATGATGGACATTACCGAACAAAACAAAAATTTCTTGTGGAAGTGGGAGTCCTGGGAGTGCATTCCGATGAAGATCAGCAAAGGTAAGTGAAGATTTATAACGCTTTTTATGAGTTTTGTTGACTGCACAATTTGGCGGGTAACTGTATGGCTTACTTTTGTGGCTGAACGCTATTCTCAGATTATTGAATATTGTGCTTTTGCCGTAAAGATTTTTTAAATCTGACACAGCGGTTCAATTAAGAACAAGTGTATCTTTAATTCTATGTAAAACATCTTTCATCAAAGTTTATGATTATTTCTCCGGATATTTTGGAGGCATTTCTGAACATGGCGCCAATGTAAACTGTAAACTAAAAGGTTTTTGGATATAAATATGAACTTAATCGAACAAAACATATATGTATTGTGTAACATGAAATCCTATGAGTGTCATCTGATGAAGATCATCAAAGGTTAGTGATTAATTTTATCTCTATTTCTGCTTTTTGTGACTCCTGTCTTTGGCTGTGTTTTTCTTTGATTTTGCGGTGACCTAACATAATCGTTTGTGGTGCTTCCACTGAAAAGCCTATTTGAAATCGGACACTTTGGTGGGATTAACAACAAGATTACCTTTAAAATGGTATAAAACACATGAATGTCTGAGGAATTTTAATTATGAGATTTATGTTGTTTGAATTTGGCGCCCTGCACTTTCACTGGCTGTTGTCATATCATCCCGTTAACGGGATTGCAGCCATAAGAGGCATCAGCTGTCAGAGCATTTTACCGATCATTGTACCTGTACACAGCCCATCTGTAAATAGCCCACCCAACTACCTCATCCCCATATTGTTATTTTTTTTTTTGCTCCTTTGCACCCCAGTATCTCTACTTGCACATTCATCTTCTGCACATCTATCACTCCAGTGTTAACCCTGAATTGGATTTATTTCGCCACTATGGCCTATTCATTCCCTTACCTCCCTAATCTTACTACATTTGCACACACTGCATATAGATTTTTCTATTTTGTTATTGACTGTATGTTTGTTTACTCCATGTGTAACTCTGTGTTGTTGTATGTGCCGAACAGCTTTGTTTTATCTTGGCCAGGTCGCAGTTGTAAATGAGAACTTGTTCTCAACTAGCCTACCTGATTAAATAAAGGTGAAATAAAAAATAAATAAAAATATTCAATGTGCCGGACAAAATTGAGGCTGTGATTGAGAAGTTGGAGCTCTTTTCTGTCTGCATTAACAAGGACAACACACAGGTCTTTCCATCATTGTATGATTTTTTGTGTGCAAATGAACTCAAGCTTACGGACAATGTCAAATGTGATATTGCGAAGCACCTGAGTGAGTTGGGTGCGCAATAACGCAGGTACTTTCCCGAAACGGATGACACAAACAACTGGATTCGTTATCCCTTTCATGCCCTGCCTCCAGTCCACTTACCGATATCTGAACAAGAGAGCCTCATCGAAATTGCAACAAGCGGTTCTGTGAAAATTGAATTTAATCAGAAGCCACTGCCAGATTTCTGGATAGGGCTGTGCTCAGAGTTTCTTGCCTTGGTAAATCACGCAGTTAAGATACTGATGCCCTTTACAACCACGTACCTATGTGAGAGGTGATTCTCAGCCCTCACTAGCATGAAAACTAAATACAGGCACAGACTGTGTGTGGAAAATGATTTAAGACTGAGACTCTCTCCAATACAATCCAACATTGCAGAGTTATGTGCATCCTTTCAAGCACACCCTTCTCATTAACCTGTGGTGAGTTATTCACTGTTTTTCATGAACAGTGAATAATGTATGTAAGATGGTTAAATAAAGAGCAAAATTATTGAGATTTATTATATTATTATTTGTGCCCTGGTCCTATAAGAGCTCTTTGTCACTTCCCACGAGCCAGGTTGTGACAAAAGCTCACACTCATTCTTATGTTGAATAAATGTATCGTATAGTGTGTGTGTGGCGGGCTTACAATGATGGCAAAAAACAGCGTTTGAGAGTGCGCTGACCCTGGTGCTAGAGGGGGTATGCAGCTGGAGGATGAATGTTTGTAGGGGTACGGGGCTATAAAGAGTTTTGGAACCACTGCTCTACAGCATCTCCCATTTCTCTACAGCATCTCCCATTTCTCTACAGCATCTCCCATTCCTCTACAGCATCTCCTATTTTTCTACAGCATCTCCCATGCCTTTACAGCATCTCCCATGACTCTACAGCATCTCCCATGCCTCTACAGCATCTCCTATTTTTCTACAGCATCTCCCATGCCTTTACAGCATCTCCCATTCCTCTACAGCATCTCCTATTTTTCTACAGCATCTCCCATGACTCTACAGCATCTCCCATGACTCTACAGCATCTCCCATGCCTCTACAGCATCTCCTATTTTTCTACAGCATCTCCCATGACTCTACAGCATCTCCCATGACTCTAAGGCATCTCCCATTCCTCTACAGCATCTCCCATGACTCTACAGCATCTCCCATTCTTCTACAGCATCTCCCATTCTTCTACAGCATCTCCCATTCTTCTACAGCATCTCCCATTCATCTACAGCATCTCCCATTCCTCTACAGCATCTCCCATTCCTCTACAGCATCTCCCATGACTCTACAGCATCTCCCATTCCACTACATCATCTCCCATTCTTCTACAGCATCTCCCATTCTTCTACAGCATCTCCCATTCTTCTACAGCATCTCCCATTCATCTACAGCATCTCCCATTCCACTACAGCATCTCCCATTCCACTACAGCATCTCCCATTCCACTACAGCATCTCCCATTCCTCTACAGCATCTCCCATTCATTTACAGCATCTCTCATGCCTCTACAGCATCTCCCATTATTCCCAAGCTTCAGGTGACTCTTCAGTTGATACATGTGTAGGCCTACGTTACACTCAAGTTTACTCCAAATATGTCGTTCCAAAACGCTAGCTACTTAGCCTAAAACAACATGAAAGGTTACTGGGTGGGGCTACAGATGATACTTTCCTGGGTTCATATGTGAAGACGTAACGGATGATGAGTTCAAGACAACAGGCAACTCTGTCTGTCTGTCTGTCTGTCTGTCTGTCTGTCTGTCTGTCTGTCTGTCTGTCTGTCTGTCTGTCTGTCTGTCTGTCTGTCTGTCTGTCTGTCTGTCTGTCTGTCTGTCTGTCTATCTAACTGTCTGTCTGTCTATCTAATGGTCTGTCTGTCTGTCTGTCTGTCTGTCTGTCTGTCTGTCTGTCTGTCTGTCTGTCTGTCTGTCTGTCTGTCTGTCTGTCTGTCTGTCTGTCTGTCTGTCTGTCTGTGACACACACCATTAACCAATGGAATGGTAACATAAGAGGGTCCCTATAGATGAAACACAGGTACTCTTTTCCACTAGATGGCACTGTGGGACTAGTACTGTCCCACCACCCTCCCTCCCTATACTACATCCTGGCCACGGCCCTGCCAGTCAGTCAGTGTGTTGGAGCAGAGCACTGTGTCTCTGTCTGTGTCCCCAGTGTCACCCCAATTCCCTATACAGTGCACTACTTTTAACCAGAGCCCTTTGGACCCGTATGGGCCCTGGTCTAAAGTAGTGCCCTATTAAAAGGAATAGGGTGTAATTTTAGGACGAATATTGTGTCTGTGTCTCTGTAGTTAATGAAGCAGCTGCTCATCAGAATGTCTACAGAGAGATCTGCTGTCTAATGAAATGCAATTTAACTTTTGTATTAGGAATCGCCAGAGGAATTTGTGAAAGGCGTGCGTGTGTGTGTGTGTCCGTGTGCGTGTGCGTGTGTGTGTGTTTGTGTGTGTGTGTGAAAGGCATGTGTGTGTGCGTGTGTGTGCGTGTGCGTGTGTGTTAGTGTGTGTGTGTGTGTGAAAGGCATGTGTGTGTGTTAGTGTGTGTGTGTGTGTGTGAAAGGCATGTGTGTGTGCGTGTGTGTTAAACTAGCTTGGTCAATTTGAATTGCAAAGACAACCTTTAGATTTTGGCTGCATCCCAAACTGCACCCTAACCCTATTCCCTACGTAGTGCCACACTTTACGACTGGTCAAATGTAGTGCAGTATGTAGGGAATAGAATGCTATTTAGGATGTAGACATTGTGTCTGCCTGGATCCAACCTCACCTTCATTATAATGCTTCCAGCAGTGGAAGAGGGACCATCTGATCTGATGAGAACATTTAAAGGGTAATACGTATTTACCCATGATAACGTCCCAAGCGCTGTCCTATTCCCTTTATAGTGGACTACTTTTAACCAGGGTCCATTGGGGGCACTATATAGGGAATAGGGTGCCATTTTTTGGGGATGACACTCCGTATGATTTTGAATAGTACATGCATATCATGTTCTGTTTACTTGTTGTTGTATCACACAAGATGGTGGCAGGAAAACAGGAAGGTGAGTGGATGAATTCAATATTGTTATTACTGAACTTCATCTTTCTCACAGTGAAATCATATCTTTGATTAAAACAACGTAGCGGATATTCTGTGTGTAATGTAAACAATGAAATATATATATATATTTTTTAAATCGAAGCAATAGGCTGCTAAATTAAAGGTTTTTCCCTGCTTGAACCAATGTGTGTGTTGGCCATTGGTCAAGAGATTGTTGTGTGTTTTAACTGTGTGCACCATTGATCTGTGGAGAGAGACAGAGACCAGTCGTTTACCTTGGCATACGCTATGTGTGTCGGCTATGGACAATAAAACCTACACACAGATTTAAGAGCAGACAGAGCAGAGACCATGTATATATCCTGAATGGATGTATCTCCAGGGCTGTATTGGGATCAGATCCTAGTAGGTCAATTATCTCCCTCTCTCCCAAGAGGAGCTAGGTAGGAGAGAGGTGACAATCCAAAACAAATGCCTGTTGTTATTGTTACTCCGTTGCCATGGTTGTACTGTATAGTTACTCTGTTGCCATGGTGGTACTGTAGTTACTCCGTTGCCATGGTTGTACTGTAGAGTTACTCTGTTGCCACGGTTGTACTGTATAGTTACTCTGTTGCCATGGTGGTACTGTAGTTACTCCGTTGTCATGGTTGTACTGTAGAGTTACTCCGTTGCCGTGGATGTACTGTAGAGTACTCCGTTGCCATGGTTAAACTGTAGAGTACTCCGTTGCCATGGTTGTACTGTAGAGTTACTCCGTTGCCATGGTTATACTGTAGAGTTACACCGTTAACATGGTTGTACTGTAGAGTTACTCCGTTGTACTGTAGAGGTACTCCGTTGCCATGGTTATACTGTAGAGTTACTCCGTTGCCATGGTTAAACTGTAGAGTACTCCGTTGCCATGGATGTACTGTAGAGTACTCCGTTGCCATGGTTAAACTGTAGAGTTACACCGTTACCATGGTTGTACTGTAGAGTTACTCCGTTGCCATGGTTGTACTGTAGAGTTACTCCGTTGCCATGGTTGTAATGTAGAGTTACTCCGCTGCCATGGTTGTAATGTAGAGTTACGCCGTTGCCATGGTTGTACTGTAGAATACTCCGTTGCCATGGATATACTGTAGAGTTACTCCGTTGCCATGGTTGTACTGTAGAGTTACTCCGTTGCCATGGTTAAACTGTAGAGTACTCCGTTGCCATGGTTGTACTGTAGAGTTACTCCATTGCCATGGTTATACTGTAGAGTTACACCGTTAACATGGTTGTACTGTAGAGTTACTCCGTTGTACTGTAGAGGTACTCCGTTGCCATGGTTAAACTGTAGAGTACTCCGTTGCCATGGATGTACTGTAGAGTACTCCGTTGCCATGGTTAAACTGTAGAGTACTCCGTTGCCGTGGTTGTACTGTAGAGTTGCTCCGTTGCCATGGTTATACTGTAGAGTTACACCGTTACCATGGTTGTACTGTAGAGTTACTCCGTTGCCATGGTTGTACTGTAGAGTTACTCTGTTGCCATGGTTGTACTGTAGAGGTACTCCGTTGCCATGGTTATACTGTAGAGTTACTCCGTTGCCATGGTTATACTGTAGAGTACTCCGTTGCCATGGATGTACTGTAGAGTACTCCCTTGCCATGGTTAAACTGTAGAGTACTCCGTTGCCATGGTTGTACTGTAGAGTTACTCCGTTGCCATGGTTATACTGTAGAGTTACACCGTTACCATGGTTGTACTGTAGAGTTAATCCGTTGCCATGGTTGTACTATAGAGTACTCCGTTGCCATGGTTAAACTGTAGAGTAATCCGTTGCCATGGTTGTACTGTAGAGTTACTCCGTTGCCATGGTTGTAATGTAGAGTTACTCCGCTGCCATGGTTGTAATGTAGAGTTACGCCGTTGCCATGGTTGTACTGTAGAATACTCCGTTGCCATGGATATACTGTAGAGTTACTCCGTTGCCATAGTTGTACTGTAGAGTTACTCCGTTGCCATGGTTAAACTGTAGAGTTACTCCGTTGCCATGGTTGTAATGTAAAGTTACTCCGTTGCCATGGTTATACAGTAGAGTTTTTCTTAGCTGAGTGGCAGATGGAAATAAGTTACCCGTCTCTTTTCTCTCCCCCCCCCTTCCCTCCCCTCCTCCCCTTCCTCCCCCAATCGTCTGTCCAGACCACAGCGACCAAACCAAATGCTGCAGTATCTACCTGCTGTGTTCCCCCTCCCCCTTTCTCTCCTCCTCTATCCTTCCTCCCCCTTTCCATCCTCTTCTATCCTTCCTCCCCCTTTCTCTCCTCCTCTATCCTTCCTCCCCCTTTCTCTCCTCCTCTATCCTTCCTCCCCCTTTCTCTTCTCCTCTATCCTTCTTCCCCCTTCTCGCCCTCTATCCTTCTTCCCCCTTCTCGCCCTCTATCCTTCCTCTCCCTTCCCTCCTTTTATCATTTCTCCCCCTTCTTTCCCTCTATCCTTCCTCCCCCATTCTCAACCAAATCCTTCATCCCCCCCCTCTCTCCCCATCCTTCCCTAAACGTCTGTCCGACAGCATCTACCTGAAACACCTTCTGCAGCACCTGCCAATCCACTTAACCAAACACCTCGAACTCCACTTCCCTGAAAGGCCCTGATTGGATCTCCCGCTGCCAGTAATCATCCAATCAGAGCCAGTGCAATCCCCTCCCCACTGAGCCTGTCAGAGGCAGGGGTAGGGCCCATTGTTCCCGTGGTGACTGAGGCTCTATGGCGAAGGAGGGCGTAGGAGAAAACACAGTGTCCCGCGGCTACTGGAGCCAGTCAAAGTCTGTTCACCTGCCTAGTGCTCTCTGTCCCACTGAGCAAACAGCTTTAGGGCTAGGGATGTAGACTTAGGCCTCCTTCTCTGTCCTGTCTGTCCCACTGAGCCTGTTAGACAGCTTCACCTGCCCAGCTCTCTCTGCGCTAAATATAGACCTCTCTCTCTCTCTTTCTCTCCCGCTCTCTCTCTTTCTCTCCTTCCTTCCATCTCTCTCCCTCCCTTTCTTTCCATTTCTCTCTCCCTTTCTTTCCATTTCTCTCTCCCTTTTCTTCCATTTCTCTCTCCCTTTCCTTCCATCTCTCTCTCTCTCTCTTTCACAGGGAAGCTGGCAGGTACAGTGTCCTCTGTAATTATTGGGACAGGGAAGCCTGCAGGTACTGTGTCCTCTGTAATTATTGGGACAGGGAAGCCTGCAGGTACTGTGTACTCTGTAATTATTGGGACAGTGAACAGGTACAGTGTCCTCTGTAATTATTGGGACAGGGAAGCTTGCAGGTACGTACAGTGACTATGAGGTACAAGTGTAGAATGTCAGCTTTAATTTTACGGTATTTTACATTATTTACCTTCATTTCTATAGGACACAAAATAATCTAAAACACAACCAAAACAAACAGATAATACATCATTTCGATCCATAGGGCACACACAGAGTTTAAACTGATCCGAGATCAGAGACTATTTTTCAGACCTTCGCATGTCCTGTCATGATTTTCGCTGTAGAAAGAGTTCTGGTTCACCCACAGACATAATTCAAACGGTTTTAGAAACTGGAGATTGTTTTCTATCCAATAGTAATAATAATATGCATATTGTACGAGCAAGAATTGAGTACGAGGCAGTTTAATTTGGAAATGTAAAAAAAAAAAGTGCTAACAGCTCCCCCTATTGACAAAAGGTTTTAAAACCCTCACTCTCTGAACTTGCCTCCCGACTCTCAGTGCACATCGTTACGAACAATCTTGATGTAGTCATTGCGTGCTTCGAATATGGGATCAAATACTAAACTTTTTACTACTTTAATACACATAAGTATTACATGCTATCATTTCTAAATGGTTCATCCAATTTGAATCAAAATACTTCACATTAAAGTTGACAGTCTGTACTTTAACCTCATAGTAATTGTTTGATTTCAAATCAAACGTTTGGAGTATAGAACCAAAAGAAGAACAAATTAATCACTGCCCCAATGATTACGGTGGGCACTGTATATCTGTAACAGTATATACCCCATGTTGATGATGAGGTAGTCAATGGCAACCATACATGCCAGGTATTGGAACCAATATCATCAGAGGACTAGTGTCATGTGTCCTTTTGTCATCTCCGATCTCGTATTCTGCAAACAAATAGCTGATTTATGAAATGCTTGATTTTTTTTCAAGCTTAGTTCATTTCCTAGCTAATGTGTTCAACACCAAGGCTTTCCATTTTCTGATTTCCTTTTGTCATCTATTATTTTCTTGCTACTCAAACGCTACAGGAGCCAGGAGCCTTCAGCCTACCTTCCGTTTCCCCTTTTCATCAGGGATTATGAACCCTGGCTCTCTCTGAAGGAACACACTTCTCTTATATTACCATACCATTACCATCTAGCGCCATGGAGGAGATAAGAAGACTAACAGAGAGAGAAAAAGGAACGACTCGGCATCGTCACTACCCAGAAACGAACTACGAACAAGCGCACAGAGAGGAGAGAGAGAAAGACAGCAAGAAGAGAGGGGGGAGAGAGAGAGGGGAGACAGAACATAGGGAGAGAGAGAGAGAAAATGAGAGAGATGAGGGAGAGAGAGAGAAAGAGGGAGAGTGGAGAGAGAGATAATATGTGGAGAGAAAGAAAAAGATAGGAGAGAATAGAGAGAGTGAGAGAGAGAATATAGGAAGAGAGAGAGAGAGAATATAGGAAGAGAGAGAGAAAGAGAAAGAGGGAGAGAGAGAATATAGGAAGAGAGAGAGAGAGAGAGAAAGAGGGAGAGTGGAGAGAGAGAATATAGGAAGAGAGAGAGAGAGAGAGAGAGAGAGAGAGAGAGAGAGAGAGAGAGAGAGAGAGAGAGAGAGAGAGAGAGAGAGAGAGAAAGAGGGAGAGTGGAGAGAGAGAATATAGGAAGAGAGAGAGAGAGAGAGAGAAAGAGGGAGAGTGGAGAGAGAGAATATAGGAAGAGAGAGAGAGACAGAGAAAGAGGGAGAGTGGAGAGAGAGAGAATATAGGAAGAGAGAGAGACAGAGAAAGAGGGAGAGTGGAGAGAGAGAATATAGGAAGAGAGAGAGACAGAGAGAAAGAGGGAGAGTGGAGAGAGAGAGAGAATATAGGAAGAGAGAGAGAGAGAGAGAAAGAGGGAGAGTGGAGAGAGATAATATAGGAAGAGAGAGAGAGCCCAGCATGGCTGACCATGAGGCGTAATGAGAATGAGAGCGGGTGAGGAGAAGGGAGAGTGCAGGTAGAAAGGGATAATGGAAGGATGAGATTGAGGTGGGGGATAAGGGGTGGTCCTCAATATGCCATTACTGAGCTCTGAAAAGGCTTGGAATCAAATGGGACAAAAACACCCCAGGATGGTGATTCAAAACACCTACCCAGTCTCTCTCTCTCTCTCTCTATCTCTCTCTCTCTCTCTCTCTCTCTCTCTCTCTCTCTTAATTTTTCCTTTACTTCACATAAGGAGGTAAAAACAATTCAGTATTCATCCCCCTTTTGGTGTTTTTTCTATTTTGTTACATTACAACCTGTAATTTAAATGGATATTTATTTGGATTTCATGTAATGGACATACACAAAACAGTCCAAATTGGTGAAGTGAAATGAAAAAAATTACTTAAATGTTTTTAAAACATTAAAAAAAAACTGAAAAGTGGCGCGTGCATATGTATTCACCCCCTTTGCTATGAAGCCCCTAAATAAGATCTGGTGCAAACAATTACCTTCAGAAGTCACATAATTAGTTAAATAAAGTCCACCTGTGTGCAATCTAAGTGTCACATGATCTGTCACATGATCTCAGTATATATACACCTGTTCTGAAAGGCTCCAACACCACTAAACAAGGGGCACAATGAAGACCAAGGAGCTCTCCACACAGATCAGGGACAAAGTTGGGGAGAAGTCCAGATCAGAGTTTTTTTTTTTTTTAAATATCCGAAACTTTGAACATCCCACCGAGCACTATTAAATCCATTATTAAAAAATGGAAAGAATATGGCACCACAACAAACCTGCCAAGGGAGGGCCGCCCACCAACAAAACTCACAGACCAGGCAAGGAGGGCATTAACCAGAGAGGCAACAAAGAGACCAAAGATAACCCTGAAGGAGCTGCAAAGCTCCACAGTGGAGATTGGGGTATCTGCCTATAGGACCACTTTAAGCCGTACACTCCACAGAGCTGGGCATTACGGAAGAGTGGCCAGAAAAAATCTATTTCTTAAAGAATAAAATAAGCAGACACGTTTGGTGTTCGCCAAAAGGCATGTGGGAGACTCCCCAAACATGCAGAAGAAGGTACTCTGGTCAGATGAGACAAAAATGTAGCTGTTTGGCCATCAAGGAAAATGCTATGTCTGGCACAAACCCAACACCTCTCATCACCCCGAGAATACCATCCCCACATTGAAGCATGGTGGTGGCAGCATCATGCTGTGGGGATGTTTTTCATCAGCAGGGACTGGGAAACTGGTCAGAATTGAAGGAATGATGGATGGCGCTAAATACAGGGAAATTCTTGAGGGAAACCTGTTTCAGTCTACCCGAGATTTGAGACTGGTCTGGAGGTTCACCTTCCAGCAGGACAACGTCCCTAAGCATACTGCTAAAGCAACACTCGGGTGGTTTAGAGGGAAAACATTTGAATGTGTTGGAATGGCCAAGTCAAAGCCCAGACCTCAATCCAATTGAGAATCTGTGGTATGACTTAAAGATTGCTGTACACCAGCGGAACCCATCCAACTTGAAGGAGCTGGAGCAGTTTTGCCTTGAAGAATGTGCAAAATTCCCAGTGGCTAGATGTGCCAAGCTTACAGAGACATACCCCAAGAGACTTGCAGCTGTAATTGTTGCAAGGGGTGGCTCTACAAAGTATTGACTTTGGGGGGATGAATAGTTTTCCACGCTCAAGTTTTCCGTTGTTTGTTTCACAATAAAACATATTTAGTATCTTCAAAGTGGTAGTCATGTTGTGGAAATCAAATGATACAACCCCCCCCAAAAAAATCTATTTTAATTCCAGGTTGTAAGGCAACAAAATAGGATAAATGTGAAAGGGGGGGCGGATACTTTCTCAAGCCACTGTACCTTAATGCTGGACTCTTGCATTTGTCTGTACTGCCGCTTCCATGTGAGTATTTAAATGGGCTGGTCCCTGTAGAGCGGTGTGGTGCGAAGCGTGCTGTTTCTGAAGCATGGTGGATTCATTACAAGGCGTCTGGAGTGGGATTAGGGCTATAGGGTACTCTCTCTCTCTCTGGTTAATGGGTCTTGGTAAAGGTCTGGTTTGAACCGTCTCTCTGTCTCCAAGGACCTGCTTGATTAAAAACACATGAATTAACCTCAGAAAATAGACCCCCCCCCCCTCTCAGGATTTAGTAGTTTAGTAGTAAGACAAAGGATTGGGTCCCGAATGGCACCCTATTCACTATACAGTGCTCTACTTTTGTTCTTTATATAGTGAATTGGGTGCCATTTTGGGACACAGCCATTCAATAAATCAGAAACAGCCACCCCTTCTCTCAGGAGCAGCCTAGTACCCCGACCCTGAGAGAAAAGACCCTCGTCTTTCAGTCATTGAACAAATTTAAATCCCTTTTCTAAGACGTGACAAAGTAGCTTCAGCACACGGCGTTGTTCAGACCAACTTTTGATTAAGAAAACTCAAGTTAAGGTTTTATTTCATCTTTATTTATTTTTTACCAGGCGATGTCAGTTAAGAACAAACTCTTTATTTGACGTTGTGGAGATCAAGTCAAATCAAATCAAATCACATGTTATTGGTCCCGTGTTTTATGAACAGATGTTATTGGTCACGTGTTTTATGAACAGATGTTATTGGTCCCGTGTTTTATTTTTTTATTTTTTTTATTTCACCTTTATTTAACCAGGTAGGCTAGTTGAGAACAAGTTCTCATTTGCAACTGCGACCTGGCCAAGATAAAGCATAGCAGTGTGAACAGACAACACAGAGTTACACATGGAGTAAACAATAAACAAGTCAATAACATGGTAGAAAAGAAGAAAAAAAAGAGAATCTATATACAATGTGTGGAAAAGGCATGAGGTAGGCAATAAATCGAATAATTACAATTTAGCAGATTAACACTGGAGTGATAAATCATCAGATGATCATGTGCAAGAAGAGATACTGGTGTGCAAAAGAGCAGAAAAGTAAATAAATAAAAGCAGTATGGGGGGTGAGGTAGGTAAATTGGGTGGGTAGTTTACAGATGGACTATGTACAGCTGCAGCGATCAGTTAGCTGCTCGGATAGCAGATTTTTAAAGTTGTTGAGGGAGATAAAAGTCTCCAACTTCAGAGATTTTTGCAATTCGTTCCAGTCGCAGGCAGCAGAGAACTGGAAGGAAAGGCGTCCAAATGAGGTTTTGGCTTTAGGGATGATCAGTGAGATACACCTGCTGGAGCGCGTGCTGCGGGTGGGTGTAGCCATCGTGACCAGTGAACTGAGATAAGGCGGCACTTTACCTAGCATAGCCTTGTAGATGACCTGGAGCCAGTGGGTCTGACGACGAACATGTAGCGAGGGCCAGCCGACTAGGGCATACAGGTCGCAGTGGTGGGTCGTATAAGGTGCTTTAGTAACAAAACGAATGGCACTGTGATAAACTGCATCCAGTTTGCTGAGTAGAGTATTGGAAGCTATTTTGTAAATGACATCGCCGAAGTCGAGGATCGGTAGGATAGTCAGTTTTACTAGGGTAAGTTTGGCGGCGTGAGTGAAGGAGGCTTTGTTGCGGAATAGAAAGCCGATTCTTGATTTGATTTTGGATTGGAGACGCTTAATATGAGTCTGGAAGGAGAGTTTTATGAACAGATGTTATTGGTCCCGTGTTTTATGAACAGATGTTATTGGTCCCGTGTTTTATGAACAGATGTTATTGGTCCCGTGTTTTATGAACAGATGTTATTGGTCACGTGTTTTATAAACAGATGTTATTGGTCCCGTGTTTTATGAACAGATGTTATTGGTCCCGTGTTTTATGAACAGATGTTATTGGTCACGTGTTTTATGAACAGATGTTATTGCAGCTGTAGCTAAATGCTTGTGTTCCCAGCTCCAACAGTGCAGTAATATCTAACGATTCACAACAATACACACATATCTAAAAGTAAAAGAATGGAATTTAGAAATATATAAATATTAGGACGAGCAATATCGGACTGGCATTGACAAAAATGCAGTAGAATAGAATACAGTATATCCATATGAGATGAGTAAAGCAGTATGTAAACATTATTAAAGTGACCAGTGATTCATTATTAAAGTGACCAGTGATTCCGTTTCGGGACGCAGACCCTGACAATTCTAGCAGTAATTTGTGTTTTATTTTCCAACCGCCACCCTCACTCTCCTTATATATCTCTCTCTCTCTCTCTCTCTCTCTCTCTCTCTCTCTCTCTCTCTCTCTCTCTCTCTCTCTCTCTCTCTCTCTCTCTCTCTCTCTCTCTCTCTCTCTCTCTCTCTCTCTCTCTCTCTCTCTCTCTCTCTCTCTCTCTCTCTCTCTCTCTCTCTCTCTCTCTCTCTCTCTCTCTCTCTCTCTCTCTCTCTCTCTCTCTCTCTCTCTCTAACCAACAGACGCTTTTAGTAGTTTCATTAATTATTCTAAGCCAGGTATACCTTGTAAAGTAATGAAATACCCCCCCCCCTTATGTATTTCTTTGGAGAGCGAAGATAAAACTTTACATTTGGATCTATAGTCCAGCATTATTTCTTATACATGAGGCGACGGTACAGAATGTCAGCTTTTATTTTGAAAGGTATTTTCATACGTATATCTGTTGTACATCTTTATTTAGACCTTTGCTTTGGAAGTATATAACCGGGGGGCGTAACGGCAGGAAATGAAGATAGTTGCAGGCCAGGACGGCCATGTTTGGTGAGTAACGAACGTATGTTGACGTTATAACGCTAGCAGAGCTGGTGAACGGTTAGCTTGAAATGGTCAGAGAGGAGATCTCGTCATATTCATCTTCTCCTGGTTCAAGGGATGTGTGTGTGTGTGTATCCATTATGTGGTAATCAATATGTGAGGGTATTGATTAGGATAATTGGATAATTCCATCAATGAGGCACTGGATTAATTACAATTTCCCTGTATCCTGCTTTACCAGCTGTCTCTTCTTCTAAAGAATAAAGGTGTCCGCAAAACAACACTACTCTTCCCTAGTGCACTACTTGTACACTAAAAGTAGTGCACTACTATTCCCTAGTGCACTACTTGTACACTAAAAGTAGTGCACTAATATTCCCTAGTGCACTACTTGTACACTAAAAGTAGTGCACTACTATTCCCTAGTGCACTACTTATACACTAAAAGTAGTGCACTACTATTCCCTAGTGCACTACTTGTACACTAAAAGTAGTGCACTACTATTCCCTAGTGCACTACTTGTACACTAAAAGTAGTGCACTACTATTCCCTAGTGCACTACTTGTACACTAAAAGTAGTGCACTACTATTCCCTAGTGCGCTACCTGTACACTAAAAGTAGTGCACTACTATTCCCTAGTGCACTACTTATACACTAAAAGTAGTGCACTACTATTCCCTAGTGCACTACTTGTACACTAAAAGTAGTGCACTACTATTCCCTAGTGCACTACTTGTACACTAAAAGTAGTGCACTACTATTCCCTAGTGCACTACTTGTACACTAAAAGTAGTGCACTACTATTCCCTAGTGCACTACTTGTACACTAAAAGTAGTGCACTACTATTCCCTAGAGCACTACTTGTACACTAAAAGTAGTGCACTACTATTCCCTAGTGCACTACTTGTACACTAAAAGTAGTGCACTACTCTTCCCTAGTGCGCTACCTGTACACTAAAAGTAGTGCACTACTCTTCCCTAGTGCGCTACCTGTACACTAAAAGTAGTGCACTACTCTTCCCTAGTGCGCTACCTGTACACTAAAAGTAGTGCACTACTATTCCCTAGTGCACTACTTGTACACTAAAAGTAGTGCACTACTATTCCCTAGTGCACTACTTATACACTAAAAGTAGTGCACTACTATTCCCTAGTGCACTACTTGTACACTAAAAGTAGTGCACTACTATTCCCTAGTGCACTACTTGTACACTAAAAGTAGTGCACTACTATTCCCTAGTGCGCTACTTGTACACTAAAAGTAGTGCACTACTATTCCCTAGTGCGCTACCTGTACACTAAAAGTAGTGCACTACTATTCCCTAGTGCACTACTTGTACACTAAAAGTAGTGCACTACTATTCCCTAGTGCACTACTTGTACACTAAAAGTAGTGCACTACTATTCCCTAGTGCACTACTTGTACACTAAAAGTAGTGCACTACTATTCCCTAGTACACTACTTGTACACTAAAAGTAGTGCACTACTATTCCCTAGTGCGCTACCTGTACACTAAAAGTAGTGCACTACTATTCCCTAGTGCACTACTTGTACACTAAAAGTAGTGCACTACTATTCCCTAGAGCACTACTTGTACACTAAAAGTAGTGCACTACTCTTCCCTAGTGCGCTACCTGTACACTAAAAGTAGTGCACTACTCTTCCCTAGTGTGCTACCTGTACACTAAAAGTAGTGCACTACTATTCCCTAGTGCGCTACCTGTACACTAAAAGTAGTGCACTACTTAGTGAATGTAGAGTGCCATTTTAGACATAGCCTAAGATAGAAAGTAAACATTAGTGTGGAAATACCCCTGTGGTTCCGGGAACAGAAGGAAGCAGCGAGTTTCTCACACAATGTGTTTTATTCCTAACAGCCTTTCTGCTGTGAATACAAGCCCCGATTTTCACAGCCACATCTCGGGTTGGTGGAGAGAGACACACAGAGTGTGGAAATCACAGTTCTCTGGGCTTGTCTGGTGTGACTGAATACGTTTACTGAGAGAAATAGGCCTTTTCTCATTTGGGCAAAAGTCCATCCTCAAGCCTCTCTCCTCTGTGACCCGGACACTCGGAAAGTGGTCGAGGACATATCAATTAGTTTAGTAGGCTAACTGAAGAATGGCCTCCCCTCCTCGATAGCTAACTTTCATCAAGGATAGTCATGTGTATCCTACCGGAGTCCTTCGTGGAAGAGTTTAGAAATCTGCCCCACTCTCTTTGAATCAGCTGTTGTTTTGTCAGAGGAGAGAAGCATGCTACAATATACTACAATATGCTACAATATACTACAAAACTCTATTTGAATCAGCTGTTGTTTTGTCAGAGGAGAGAAGCATGTTACAATATACTACAATATACTACAATATGCTACAATATACTACAAAACTCTCTTTGAGTCAGCTGTTGTTTTGTCAGAGGAGAGAAGCATGCTACAATATACTACAAAACTAAGCTTCATTCGTTTTTAATCACTTTACACGTTATTTTTAGGATGCACACCGTAAAACATAATTTGCGTCAGTGGGAGAAGGAGAGTCTCACTACGTACGAGTGCATTTTCCTCCACGCTCACCCTCTCCTCAATTACCTACGACCTTTTTTTTCAAAAGGAAAGACAGGA
This sequence comes from Salvelinus alpinus, assembly GCF_045679555.1. NCBI lineage: Eukaryota > Metazoa > Chordata > Actinopteri > Salmoniformes > Salmonidae > Salvelinus > Salvelinus alpinus. The sequence continues at coordinate 42,255,271 of NC_092099.1, read as the reverse complement.
GGGCGAAGTGCCGGATTTGAGCATATCCAATTGCGAAAAGGGCAATGGGTATCGTCCCAAATGGCATCCTATTCCCTACATACTGTACTTTTGATCAGAGTCTATAGGGTTATATATTGTAGAAACAGGTGGCTATTTGGGATGCAGCTTACCGCTCTCTATATGTGGGTGATTCCTCACAAACTACAGCAAAACAAGACTTTAGGGATTTTCTCTAAATGTAAAATTCATAGAAGGGTCCTTAAGAGGAAGGAGTGTTGACTTATATTTGACATTTGTATCTTATTAAAGGGGCGGTGCAGTTAACGTGATTTTCCTGTTTTTAAAAAAAAGAAGATATTTCCACAATAGGAAGTCGAAATATCACTCTTAAATTGTGAAAATAATGATAATTTAATTTTGTCTAAGTGCAATTTGGAGATAAAAACTGTTGAATTTCGGCTGTTCTTGCATTAATTTCTGAATATTGAAAAAATATAAACAAAATATTGAAAATATACCATTGAAAACATATTTTTTGACATTTTTGCTAATGTATTAAAATAAAAGACAGAATAACCTTATTTACATAAGTATTCAGACCCTATGCTATGAGACTCGAAATTGAGCTCAGGTGCATCCTGTTTCCATTGATCATCCTTGAGATGTTTGTACAACTTGATTGGAGTCCACCTGTGGTAAATTCAATTGATTGGACATGATTTGGAAAGGCACACACCTGTCTATATAAGGTCCCACAGTTGACGGTGCATGTCAGAGCAAAAACCAAGCAATGAGGTCGAAGGACTTGTCCGTAGAGCTCCGAGACAGGATTGTGTCAAGGCACAGATCTGGGGAAGGCTACCAAAACATTTCTACAGCATTGAAGGCCCCCAAGAACACATTGGACTCCATCATTCTGGAAGAAGTTTGGAACCACCAATACTCTTCCTAGAGCTGGCCGCCCGGCCAAACTGAGCAATCGGGGAAGAAGGGCCTTAGTCAGGGAGGTGACCAAGAACCCGATAATTACCTTGACAGAGCTCCAGAGTTCCTCTGTGGAGATGGGAAAACCTTCCAGAAGAGCAACCATCTCTGCAGCACTCCACCAATCAGGCCTTTATGGTAGAGTGGCCAGACGGAAGCCACTCCTCAGTAAAAGGCACATGACACTTTGCTTGGAGTTTGCCAAAATGGCACCTAAAGGAATCTCAGACCATGAGAAACAAGGATTGAACTCTTTGGCCTGAACGCCAAGCGTCACGTTTGGAGGAAACCTGGCACCATCCCTACGATGAAGCATGGTGGTGGCAGCATCATGCTGTGGGAATGTTTTTCAGCGGCAGGGACTGGGAGACTAGTCAGGGTCAAAAGGAAAGATGAAAGGAGCAAAGTACAGAGAAGTTCTTGATGAAATCCTGCTCCAGAGCGCTCAGTACCTCAGACTGGGGAGAAGGTACACATTCCAACAGGACAACGACCCTAAGCACACAGCCAAGTCAACCAGAAAATACATTTAGACATTCGGCTTTATCTATTTTGCGTGTAATTGCTCGTACTTTACCTAAAGTTTTTAATAACCTGATCCTTGGATTATCTAGCATTAATTACATGTTTTCTATTCTTGGATTACAGAGACATGGTTACATAAAGATAATGTAGAGCTCTTCCATATTGAAAACTATAATCATGTCTACAGGTGTCGAGAAGGCCGGTGCGGTGGAGGAATCTCTTTGTACATGAATGAGAACATAGAATACTCTCAAATAAATTATATTGAAGATAGTTTTTTTTGTGTGTCTGGAGAATCTATGTTTGTGGAAACCAGTGATGTCATTGGGTGTATTTACAGACCGCCTAACTTTAACAGATAATTCAACCTCCGCTTGGCAGACTGCACTTGATGTAGTAACCAGGGAGGGAAAGGACTGCCTGGTGTGGTTCCCAATCAGAGGCAGCAGTCTATTGTTGTCTCTGATTGGGAGCCATACTTAGGTAGCCTGTTCCAACCAGTGTTTGTGGGTAGTTGTCCTTGTTTAGTTGCCTGTGAGCACTACGTTTGCTTCACGTTTCGTTTTGTTGTTTTTTGTGAGTTTGTTAAGTGTTCTTTGTTTAATAAATAGAAGAATGGATTCAAATCACGCTGCACGGTCCACTCCTTTAAATGGCCGTGACACACTTGATGTAGTAACCAGGGAGGGAAAGGTTATGTCTGGCACAAACCCAACACCTCTCATCACCCAGAGAATACCATCCCCACAGTGAAGCATGGTGGTGGCAGCAGCTATATTATGGAAGACTTCAATATTAATATCGTCAGCCAATCGTGATCTTACTTTGTTGTATACCATGTATTCACGTTGTCCTGCGATTTTTAAACCAACTAGAATGACAGAAAACGTAGCAACCGTGATTGATAACATATTGGCAAAATTATTTTCTGGTATCCTTTGCATGGATGTTTCTGATCAACTTGCCATATTCCTGATGTCATCGACGTCAGCGAGGAAACAGGTTAATGGCATCAAATCAACAACGTTATAGGATAGTCAACCAGCATACAATCAATGATCTGTACATCATTTTTTTTTCTTCTTCACTGTATATAGATTTTTCTATTGTGTTATTGACTGTACGTTTGTTTATTCCATGTGTAACTCTGTGTTGTTGTTTTTTGTCGCACTGCTTTGCTTTATCTTGGCCAGGTTGCAGTTGTAAATGAGAACTTGTTCTCAACTAGCGTTCCTGGTTAAAATAAAGGTGAAATGTGTTTCTGCGAAATGAGACTTTAGAAGCGAATTATCCTCTGCACGTCTATACCCAGTTTTTGAATCTTACACTCTTGCCTTTCCTGAAAAAAATTTAAATGACTTTTAAGTACAGCCTAAAATAAGACAACCCTGGCATCATTAAATCCCTTTATTTTAAGAACAAATTACACAGATCTTTTAAACCCTATTTCATACTACCATGCAAGATTAAAAACAGATAGAAACAGACTATTAAATTACTAAAACATCCAAAAGAAGCATACTATGACCTGTCAAAGCAGAAGAGCAACATGAGAGCACTATGGGGCACTTATCAATTAACTCCTCAGTAAAGATGAAACCCAAATCCCTCCCCAATTCATTCCTAATCGACGGATCACTTATTTCCGATCCAACAACAATAGCTCACAAGTTGAATCTGTTTTTTCCCCCCACAGAATCTGGGCCTACTTTAGCAGACGAAAATTCCCATGACTGATGAAAATCCACTTCAATTGATGAATCTGTCTCAATCAATAAAGTTAAAATTGACCCGTGTCCTGTAATGAGGTAAGGGGAATCGTATTATGTCTGAAAAAACACTTCCTCTGGTCACGACAGATTGGATGCTACACTGGCTAAAAGAAGTGGTTGATTTCATTATCACACCTCTTATAATTTGCTTATCAGCTGAAAATGGCCTAAACTGTTCCAATTCATAAAGCTGACGATCCAGCAAACTTGACCAATGACCAATCTGAATTCTGACGGCTATCTCAACATTTTCAGAGAAGCTTGCATATAACCGATTAATAAAATATCTTAACAAATGAAGTCTGTTATCTTCTTTGGGATAGGGGGTGCTATTTTCACTTTTGGGGAAAATCGTATGATATTTAAACGGCCTCGTACTCAATTCTTGCTCGTACAATATGCATATTATTATTACTATTGGATGGAAAACACTCTCTAGTTTCTAAAACCGTTTGAATTATTTCTCTAAGTGAAACAGAACTCTTTTTACAGACCATTTCCTATCCGGAAGTGAGATTTCCAAAAGCGAAGTCTCTCTTCAAGAGCTTGTCTATAAAAGGGCATGTCACTTATGACTGTAGAAACACGTCATACAACTTCCCCTGGGTGTCATGCGGAAGTGAGAGCAGAAATGACTTGATTATCTCGTTCAGGGATTGAATACAACCTCTTGGAGTGATAGGTGCGCCATTTATTTATTTTCGAGGGCGCGAAGTTGGATCTGGAATCGCCTCCTGGAAAACCGTCGTTATAGGTGAATATGATCTCCGGCTTCAATTTTATTTGATACATGTCACAATATCATCCTAAAGTATGTTTTTTCAATATAGTTTAATTATATTATTGAAATTTATTCTGGACTTTAGACGTGATGCGTCGCAAGAATTTGTTCAAGAAGGAGAGGTTAGCACCGCACGGCCAGTGTGCTTGCTAATTCAAGAGGGAAATAGTTCGTTCTGGATCCAAATAAAGACGGTTCTGAACAAAGGACCCCTTGGAGAACATTCTGATGGAAGATCAACAAAGATAAGGACCCAATTTGGGATACTATTTCATATATCTGTCGAACTGTGCTATCGCTACCGTTTGACTAGAATCAATGCTGCTGTGTGTTAGCTATTGTAGTAAGCTAATATAACGATATATTGTGTTTTCGCTGTAAAACACTTCAGAAATCGGAAATATTGGCTGTATTCACAAGATCTTTGTCTTTCATTAGCTATCCACCATATATTTTTCTGAAATGTTTTATGATGAGTAATTAGGTAGTTGACGTTGGTGTCTGTATTTACTCTGGCTACTACTGTGCGATTTCTGACTGTAGCTATGATGGTAGCAGTAATGTAAAACTGATTTATAGCTAAAATATGCAAATGTTTTGAACAAAACATAGATTTATTGTGTAACATGTTATAGGACTGTCATCTGAGGGAGTTTTTTCGAGGTTATTTAGGTTGGTTCTAGGTTAGTTAGGTTGGCTTGTGCATGCTACCTGCATGCTACCGTTGCTGTGAAAAATGTCTGTCTGTCTTTTGTATTTGGTGGTGAGCTAACATAAATATATGTGGTGTTTTCGCTGTAAAACATTTTAAAAATCGGAAATATTGGCTGTATTCACAAGATCTTTGTCTTTCATTTGCTATCCACCATATATTTTTCTGAAATGTTTTATGATGTGTAATTAGGTAGTTGACGTTGGTGTCTGTATTTACTCTGGCTACTACCGTGCGATTTCTGACTGTAGCTATGATGGTAGCAGTAATGTAAAACTGATTTATAGCTAAAATATGCAAATTTTTTGAACAAAACATAGATTTATTGTGTAACATGTTATAGGACTGTCATCTGAGGGAGTTTTTTCTAGGTTATTTAGGTTGGTTCTAGGTTAGTTAGGTTGGCTTGTGCTTGCTACCTGCATGCTACCGTTGCTGTGAAAAATGTCTGTCTGTCTTTTGTATTTGGTGGTGAGCTAACATAAATATATGTGGTGTTTTCGCTGTAAAACATTTTAAAAATCGGAAATATTGGCTGTATTCACAAGATCTTTGTCTTTCATTTGCTATCCACCATATATTTTTCTGAAATGTTTTATGATGTGTAATTAGGTAGTTGACGTTGGTGTCTGTATTTACTCTGGCTACTACCGTGCGATTTCTGACTGTAGCTATGATGGTAGCAGTAATGTAAAACTGATTTATAGCTAAAATATGCACATTTTTTGAACAAAACATAGATTTATTGTGTAACATGTTATAGGACTGTCATCTGAGGGAGTTTTTTCTAGGTTATTTAGGTTGGTTCTAGGTTAGTTAGGTTGGCTTGTGCATGCTACCTGCATGCTACCGTTGCTGTGAAAAATGTCTGTCTGTCTTTTGTATTTGGTGGTGAGCTAACATAAATATATGTGGTGTTTTCTCTGTAAAACATTTTAAAAATCGGACATGTTGGCTGGATTCACAAGATGTTTATCTTTCAAATGCTGTATTGGACTTGTTAATGTGTGAAAGTTAAATATTTCAAAAAAAACTTTTTTGAATTTGCCGCTCTGCCTTTTCAGTGGAATGTGGGAGGAGTTCCGCTAGCGGAACTCCTGTCCTAGACAAACATCAGCATGGCTTCAGAAAATCACACTCTACCTACATGTCTGTTACTTATTCATTTACTTATTATTATTATTATTATTGACTTACTTATTAATTATTAATTGATGAAATACAAATTATCACAAAGATCATACATTAGGCACTTTTTTGAGATCTCTCAAAAAGCATTTGATACTGTTGATCATAATATTTTATGACAAAAAAACTTTAAACTATTGGCGTGACTGAACAATCTCTACTTTGGTTCTCCAGCTATCTAAAGGGTAGAATGCAATATGTGACTTTCAAAGGAATAGATACCCCCCCCCCCCCCCCTCTGGAGATGAAGTATGGTGTCCCACAGGGATCAATTCTTGGACCACTATTATTACTGATTTATATCAGTGATTTGCCCAATGCATCCAAAGTGCTCTCCCAAATATTGTTTGATAAAGATACAAGTGCATTTTACTCTCACAAAGATTTCAATTATCTTATTAATGTTGTTAATGATGAACGATGTAATATTTCAAAGTGGTTCCTCCCCAGTATTCTATACTGACACTGCTCTAGTTCCTCCCCCAGTATTCTATACTGACACTGCTCTAGTTCCTCCCCCAGTATTCTATACTAACACTGCTCTAGGTCCTCCCCCAGTATTCTATACTAACACTGCTCTAGGTCCTCCCCAAGTATTCTATACTGACACTGCTCTAGTTCCTCCCCCAGTATTCTATACTAACACTGCTCTAGGTCCTCTCCCAGTATTCTATACTGCCACTGCTCTAGTTCCTCCCCCAGTATTCTATACTGACACTGCTCTAGGTCCTCCCCCAGTATTCTATACTGCCACTGCTCTAGTTCCTCCCCCAGTATTCTATACTGACACTGCTCTAGTTCCGCCCCAGTATGCTATACTGACACTGCTCTAGTTCCTCCCCCAGTATTCTATACTAACACTGCTCTAGTTCCTCCCCCAGTATTCTATACTAACACTGCTCTAGTTCCTCCCCAGTATTCTATACTGACACTGCTCTAGTTCCTCTCCCAGTATTCTATACTGACACTGCTCTAGTTCCTCCCCCAGTATTCTATACTAACACTGCTCTAGTTCCTCCCCCAGTATTCTATGCTGACACTGCTCTAGGTCCTCCCCCAGTATTCTATACTGACACTGCTCTAGTTCCTCCCCAGTATTCTATATTAACACTGCTCTAGTTCCTCCCCCAGTATTCTATACTAACACTGCTCTAGTTCCTCCCCCAGTATTCTATACTGACACTGCTCTAGTTCCCCCCAGTATTATATACTGACACTGCTCTAGTTCCTCCCCCAGTATTCTATACTAACACTGCTCTAGTTCCTCCCCCAGTATTCTATACTGACACTGCTCTAGGTCCTCCCCCAGTATTCTATACTGACACTGCTCTAGTTCCTCCCCAGTATTCTATACTGACACTGCTCTAGTTCCTCCCCAGTATTCTATACTGACACTGCTCTAGGTCCTCCCCCAGTATTCTATACTAACACTGCTCTAGTTCCTCCCCCAGTATTCTATACTAACACTGCTCTAGTTCCTCCCCAGTATTCTATACTAACACTGCTCTAGTTCCTCCCCAGTATTCTATACTAACACTGCTCTAGTTCCTCCCCAGTATTCTATACTAACACTGCTCTAGTTCCTCCCCAGTATTCTATACTGACACTGCTCTAGTTCCTCCCCCAGTATTCTATACTGACACTGCTCTAGTTCCTCCCCCAGTATTCTATACTGACACTGCTCTAGTTCCTCCCCCAGTATTCTATACTAACACTGCTCTAGTTCCTCCCCCAGTATTCTATACTAACACTGCTCTAGTTCCTCCCCCAGTATTCTATACTGACACTGCTCTAGTTCCTCTCCCAGTATTCTATACTAACACTGCTCTAGGTCCTCCCCCAGTATTCTATACTGACACTGCTCTAGTTCCTCCCCCAGTATTCTATACTGACACTGCTCTAGTTCCTCCCCAGTATTCTATACTGACACTGCTCTAGTTCCTCCCCAGTATTCTATACTAACACTGCTCTAGTTCCTCCCCAGTATTCTATACTGACACTGCTCTAGTTCCTCCCCCAGTATTCTATACTGACACTGCTCTAGGTCCTCCCCCAGTATTCTATACTGACACTGCTCTAGGTCCTCCCCCAGTATTCTATACTAACACTGCTCTAGTTCCTCCCCAGTATTCTATACTAACACTGCTCTAGTTCCTCCCCAGTATTCTATACTGACACTGCTCTAGTTCCTCCCCCAGTATTCTATACTAACACTGCTCTAGTTCCTCCCAGTATTCTATACTGACACTGCTCTAGTTCCTCCCCCAGTATTCTATACTAACACTGCTCTAGTTCCTCCCAGTATTCTATACTAACACTGCTCTAGGTCCTCCCCCAGTATTCTATACTAACACTGCTCTAGTTCCTCCCAGTATTCTATACTGACACTGCTCTAGTTCCTCCCCAGTATTCTATACTAACACTGCTCTAGGTCCTCCCCCAGTATTCTATACTGACACTGCTCTAGTTCCTCCCCCAGTATTCTATACTGACACTGCTCTAGATCCTCCCCCAGTATTCTATACTGACACTGCTCTAGTTCCTCCCCCAGTATTCTATACTGACACTGCTCTAGTTCCTCCCCCAGTATTCTATACTGCCACTGCTCTAGTTCCTCCCCAGTATTCTATACTGACACTGCTCTAGTTCCTCCCCCAGTATTCTATACTAACACTGCTCTAGATCCTCCCCCAGTATTCTATACTGACACTGCTCTAGTTCCTCCCCCAGTATTCTATACTAACACTGCTCTAGTTCCTCCCCCAGTATTCTATACTGACACTGCTCTAGTTCCTCCCCCAGTATTCTATACTGACACTGCTCTAGTTCCTCCCCCAATATTCTATACTGACACTGCTCTAGTTCCTCCCCAGTATTCTATACTAACACTGCTCTAGTTCCTCCCCAGTATTCTATACTAACACTGCTCTAGGTCCTCACCCAGTATTCTATACTGACACTGCTCTAGTTCCTCCCCAGTATTCTATACTGACACTGCTCTAGTTCCTCCCCCAGTATTCTATACTGACACTGCTCTAGGTCCTCCCCCAGTATTCTATACTGACACTGCTCTAGTTCCTCCCCCAGTATTCTATACTGACACTGCTCTAGTTCCTCCCCCAGTATTCTATACTAACACTGCTCTAGTTCCTCCCCCAGTATTCTATACTGACACTGCTCTAGTTCCTCCCCCAGTATTCTATACTGACACTGCTCTAGTTCCTCCCCCATTATTCTATACTGCCACTGCTCTAGTTCCTCCCCCAGTATTCTATACTGCCACTGCTCTAGGTCCTCCCCCAGTATTGTATACTAACACTGCTCTAGTTCCTCCCCCAGTATTCTATACTGACACTGCTCTAGTTCCTCCCCCAGTATTCTATACTGACACTGCTCTAGTTCCTCCCCCAGTATTCTATACTGACACTGCTCTAGTTCCTCCCCAGTATTCTATACTGACACTGCTCTAGTTCCTCCCCCAGTATTATATACTGACACTGCTCTAGTTCCCCCCAGTATTCTATACTGACACTGCTCTAGTTCCTCCCCCAGTATTCTATACTGACACTGCTCTAGTTCCTCCCCCAGTATTCTATACTGACACTGCTCTAGTTCCTCCCCCAGTATTCTATACTGACACTGCTCTAGTTCCTCCCCCAGTATTCTATACTGACACTGCTCTAGTTCCTCCCCCAGTATTCTATACTAACACTGCTCTAGTTCCTCCCCCAGTATTCTATACTGACACTGCTCTAGTTCCTCCCCCAGTATTCTATACTAACACTGCTCTAGTTCCTCCCCCAGTATTCTATACTGACACTGCTCTAGTTCCTCCCCCAGTATTCTATACTAACACTGCTCTAGTTCCTCCCCCAGTATTCTATACTGACACTGCTCTAGTTCCTCCCCCAGTATTCTATACTGACACTGCTCTAGGTCCTCCCCCAGTATTCTATACTGACACTGCTCTAGTTCCTCCCCCAGTATTCTATACTAACACTGCTCTAGTTCCTCCCCCAGTATTCTATACTGACACTGCTCTATTTCCTCCCCAGTATTCTATACTAACACTGCTCTAGTTCCTCCCCCAGTATTCTATACTGACACTGCTCTAGGTCCTCCCCCAGTATTCTATACTGACACTGCTCTAGTTCCTCCCCCAGTATTCTATACTGACACTGCTCTAGTTCCTCCCCCAGTATTCTATACTAACACTGCTCTAGTTCCTCCCCCAGTATTCTATACTGACACTGCTCTAGTTCCTCCCCCAGTATTCTATACTGACACTGCTCTAGTTCCTCCCCCAGTATTCTATACTGACACTGCTCTAGTCCTCCCCCAGTATTCTATACTGACACTGCTCTAGTTCCTCCCCAGTATTCTATACCGACACTGCTCTAGGTCCTCCCCCAGTATTCTATACTAACACTGCTCTAGTTCCTCCCCCAGTATTCTATACTAACACTGCTCTAGTTCCTCCCCCAGTATTCTATACTGACACTGCTCTAGTTCCTCCCCCAGTATTCTATACTGACACTGCTCTAGGTCCTCCCCCAGTATTCTATACTAACACTGCTCTAGTTCCTCCCCCAGTATTCTATACTAACACTGCTCTAGTTCCTCCCCCAGTATTCTATACTGACACTGCTCTAGTTCCTCCCCCAGTATTCTATACTGACACTGCTCTAGTTCCTCCCCCAGTATTCTATACTAACACTGCTCTAGTTCCTCCCCCAGTATTCTATACTAACACTGCTCTAGTTCCTCCCCCAGTATTCTATACTGACACTGCTCTAGTTCCTCCCCCAGTATTCTATACTGACACTGCTCTAGTTCCTCCCCAGTATTCTATACTGACACTGCTCTAGTTCCTCTCCCAGTATTCTATACTAACACTGCTCTAGTTCCTCCCCCAGTATTCTATACTGACACTGCTCTAGTTCCTCCCCCAGTATTCTATACTGACACTGCTCTAGTTCCTCCCCCAGTATTCTATACTGCCACTTCTCTAGTTCCTCCCCAGTATTCTATACTGCCACTGCTCTAGTTCCTCCCCCAGTATTATATACTAACACTGCTCTAGGTCCTCCCAGTATTCTATACTGACACTGCTCTAGTTCCTCCCCCAGTATTCTATACTGCCACTGCTCTAGTTCCTCCCCCAGTATTCTATACTAACACTGCTCTAGGTCCTCCCAGTATTCTATACTGACACTGCTCTAGTTCCTCCCCCAGTATTCTATACTAACACTGCTCTAGTTCCTCCCCCAGTATTCTATACTGACACTGCTCTAGTTCCTCCCCCAGTATTCTATACTAACACTGCTCTAGTCCCTCCCCCAGTATTCTATACTGACACTGCTCTAGTTCCTCCCCCAGTATTCTATACTAACACTGCTCTAGTTCCTCCCCCAGTATTCTATACTGACACTGTGACACTGCTCTATTTCCTCTCCCAGTATTCTATACTGACACTGCTCTAGTTCCTCCCCCAGTATTCTATACTGACACTGCTCTAGTTCCTCCCCCAGTATTCTATACTGACACTGCTCTAGTTCCTCCCCAGTATTCTATACTAACACTGCTCTAGTTCCTCCCCAGTATTCTATACTGACACTGCTCTAGTTCCTCCCCCAGTATTCTATACTAACACTGCTCTAGTTCCTCCCCAGTATTCTATACTGACACTGCTCTAGTTCCTCCCCCAGTATTCTATACTAACACTGCTCTAGTTCCCCCCAGTATTCTATACTGACACTGCTCTAGTTCCTCCCCCAGTATTCTATACTGACACTGCTCTAGTTCCTCCCCCAGTATTCTATACTAACACTGCTCTAGTTCCTCCTAGTATTCTATACTGACACTGCTCTAGGTCCTCCCCCAGTATTCTATACTAACACTGCTCTAGTTCCCCCCAGTATTCTATACTGACACTGCTCTAGGTCCTCCCCCAGTATTCTATACTAACACTGCTCTAGTTCCCCCCAGTATTCTATACTGACACTGCTCTAGTTCCTCCCCCAGTATTCTATACTAACACTGCTCTAGTTCCTCCCAGTATTCTATACTGACACTGCTCTAGTTCCTCCCCCAGTATTCTATACTAACACTGCTCTAGTTCCCCCCAGTATTCTATACTGACACTGCTCTAGGTCCTCCCCCAGTATTCTATACTGCCACTGCTCTAGTTCCTCCCCCAGTATTCTATACTGACACTGCTCTAGTTCCTCCCCAGTATTCTATACTAACACTGCTCTAGTTCCTCCCCCAGTATTCTATACTGACACTGCTCTAGTTCCTCCCCAGTATTCTATACTGACACTGCTCTAGTTCCTCCCAGTATTCTATGCTGACACTGCTCTAGTTCCTCCCCCAGTATTCTATACTGACACTGCTCTAGTTCCTCCCCCAGTATTCTATACTAACACTGCTCTAGTTCCTCCCCAGTATTATATACTGACACTGCTCTAGGTCCTCCCCCAGTATTCTATACTGACACTGCTCTAGTTCCTCCCCCAGTATTCTATACTGACACTGCTCTAGTTCCTCCCCAGTATTCTATACTGCCACTGCTCTAGTTCCTCCCCCAGTATTCTATACTGACACTGCTCTAGTTCCTCCCCCAGTATTCTATACTGACACTGCTCTAGTTCCTCCCCCAGTATTCTATACTGACACTGCTCTAGTTCCTCCCCCAGTATTCTATACTAACACTGCTCTAGTTCCTCCCCCAGTATTCTATACTAACACTGCTCTAGTTCCTCCCCCAGTATTCCATACTGACACTGCTCTAGTTCCTCCCCCAGTATTCTATACTAACACTGCTCTAGTTCCTCCCCCAGTATTCTATACTAACACTGCTCTAGTTCCTCCCCCAGTATTCTATACTGACACTGCTCTAGGTCCTCCCCCAGTATTCTATACTGCCACTGCTCTAGGTCCTCCCCCAGTATTCTATACTGCCACTGCTCTAGTTCCTCCCCCAGTATTCTATACTGACACTGCTCTAGTTACTCCCCCAGTATTCTATACTGCCACTGCTCTAGTTCCTCCCCCAGTATTCTATACTGACACTGCTCTAGGTCCTCCCCCAGTATTCTATACTGCCACTGCTCTAGGTCCTCCCCCAGTATTCTATACTGACACTGCTCTAGTTCCTCCCCAGTATTCTATACTGCCACTGCTCTAGTTCCTCCCCCAGTATTCTATACTAACACTGCTCTAGTTCCTCCCCCAGTATTCTATACTAACACTGCTCTAGTTCCTCCCCCAGTATTCTATACTGACACTGCTCTAGTTCCTCCCCCAGTATTCTATACTAACACTGCTCTAGTTCCTCCCCCAATATTCTATACTGACACTGTTCTAGTTCCTCCCCCAGTATTCTATACTAACACTGCTCTAGTTCCTCCCCAGTATTCTATACTAACACTGCTCTAGTTCCTCCCCCAGTATTCTATACTGCCACTGCTCTAGTTCCTCCCCCAGTATTCTATACTGACACTGCTCTAGTTCCTCCCCCAGTATTCTATACTAACACTGCTCTAGTTCCTCCCCCAGTATTCTATTATAACACTGCTCTAGTTCCCCCCAGTATTCTATACTAACACTGCTCTAGTTCCCCCCAGTATTCTATACTGACACTGCTCTAGGTCCTCCCCCAGTATTCTATACTGCCACTGCTCTAGTTCCTCCCCCAGTATTCTATACTGACACTGCTCTAGGTCCTCCCCCAGTATTCTATACTAACACTGCTCTAGTTCCTCCCCCAGTATTCTATACTAACACTGCTCTAGGTCCTCCCCCAGTATTCTATACTGACACTGCTCTAGGTCCTCCCCCAGTATTCTATACTAACACTGCTCTAGTTCCTCCCCCAGTATTCTATACTGACACTGCTCTAGTTCCTCCCCCAGTATTCTATACTGCCACTGCTCTAGGTCCTCCCCCAGTATTCTATACTGACACTGCTCTAGTTCCTCCCCCAGTATTCTATACTGACACTGCTCTAGTTCCTCCCCCAGTATTCTATACTAACACTGCTCTAGTTCCTCCCCCAGTATTCTATACTGACACTGCTCTAGGTCCTCCCCCAGTATTCTATACTGCCACTGCTCTAGTTCCTCCCCCAGTATTCTATACTAACACTGCTCTAGTTCCTCCCCCAGTATTCTATACTGACACTGCTCTAGTTCCTCCCCCAGTATTCTATACTGACACTGCTCTAGTTCCTCCCCCAGTATTCTATACTAACACTGCTCTAGGTCCTCCCCCAGTATTCTATACTGACACTGCTCTAGTTCCTCCCCCAGTATTCTATACTAACACTGCTCTAGTTCCTCCCCCAGTATTCTATACTAACACTGCTCTAGTTCCTCCCCCAGTATTCTATACTGACACTGCTCTAGGTCCTCTCCCAGTATTCTATACTAACACTGCTCTAGTTCCTCCCCCAGTATTCTATACTAACACTGCTCTAGTTCCTCTCCCAGTATTCTATACTAACACTGCTCTTTTTCCTCCCCCAGTATTCTATACTGACACTGCTCTAGTTCCTCCCCCAGTATTCTATACTGACACTGCTCTAGTTCCTCCCCCAGTATTCTATACTGACACTGCTCTAGGTCCCCCCAGTATTCTATACTGACACTGCTCTAGGTCCCCCCAGTATTCTATACTAACACTGCTCTAGTTCCTCCCCCAGTATTCTATACTGGCACTGCTCTAGTTCCTCCCCCAGTATTCTATACTGACACTGCTCTAGTTCCTCCCCAGTATTCTATACTGCCACTGCTCTAGTTCCTCCCCCAGTATTCTATACTAACACTGCTCTAGTTCCTCCCCCAGTATTCCACACCAAGCAGGATGATTTTCACAGGAACTTAAACATGAATGTTTAATTAATAGCAGCTGTTGATTCAATGTGTGCCTAGCTGATGGATGCTAACCATACTCATGGGTTTATGTGTGTGTGTGTGTTTGTGTGTGTGTGTGTGTTTTTGATCTCCGTCCATTCCCCATCACATCTACAGGTTCCATGGCTACCATGCCAACTAACACGACCACTCTCAGATGTGCATTATGAATTATGTATGGCATTATGTGTGTGTGTAGAGCATTGTGTGTGTGTGTGTGTGTGTGTGTGTGTGCATGTTTCTGTATGTGTTAATGTTATAACTGCAAGGTATCCAACCAGACTAAATGCTCATTACCTGCTCCTCTTTACACCAATTACATATTTTTATAGTGAAATATTTTTTTTAAATGTTATTTATAGCCAATTCTATTCACATCAGGAATTAATTAAGAATGACTCAATTATGCAAGTGGATCAAACTCGTCTCTGGCCAAGATAAAACGCTCATCAGTTGTTTAGTAACTAGCTCATCAACCCAGACTTCTTAGTGTCATCCAGGTAATTCAGTGTAGTAGTAATGTATCTATTACTACTGGATACATTACTAGAGGAGTCTGAGGAGTCTGAGGTTCAGGCCTAGCGTCTGTAACATGTCGTATGTGAGCGTTGTACTGCCTCTGCCCAGAGGTCCGTCCTTTTGTGGCACAGTCCGTAAGATGCTTGTGTCAGAGCCACTGTCCCCGTTGGAGCACTCCCTCTTTCCCACTACTCTACCATCCTAAATGACTGGTGTCCAGAGTGACAGGGAGCAAGGTGACTGGTGTCCAGAGTGACAGGGAGCAAGGTGACTGGTGTCCAGAGTGACAGGGAGCAAGGTGACTGGTGTCCAGAGTGGCAGGGAGCAAGGTGACTGGTGTCCAGAGTGACAGGGAGCAAGGTGACTGGTTTCCAGAGTGACAGGGAGCAAGGTGACTGGTGTCCAGAGTGGCAGGGAGCAAGGTGACTGGTGTCCAGAGTGACAGGGAGCAAGGTGACTGGTGTCCAGAGTGACAGGGAGCAAGGTGACTGGTGTCCAGAGTGGCAGGGAGCAAGGTGACTGGTGTCCAGAGTGGCAGGGAGCAAGATGACTGGTATCCAGAGTGGCAAGGTGATTTCTAGGTCAGCAATTCTGTGCAATCTGACTGCAATGTAGTCCAATCCCAAACAAACACTGAGGCTAAGGCCAAGCTACTGTCACCAAGCGACTGTCACCAAGGGGGTGCAGTGATGGGGGAGGGGATGCAGTGAGGGGGGAGGGGCTGTGATGCAGTGAGGGGGAGGGGGGAGGTGATGGAGTGAGGGGGAGGGGGGTGATGATGGAGTGAGGGGGGGGTGATGATGGAGTGAGGGGGAGGGGGAGGTTATGCAGTGAGGGGGAGGGGTGATGAGTGAGGAGGAGGAGTCACGATGGAGTGAGGGGGAGGGGAGGTGATGGAGTGAGAGGGGGGGAGGTGATGCAGTGAGGGGGATGGGGTGATGGAGTGAGGAGGAGGAGTGACGATGGAGTGAGGGGGAGGGGAGGTGATGGAGTGAGAGGGGGGGAGGTGATGGAGTGAGGGGGAGGGGAGGTGATGGAGTGAGGGGGAGGGGAGGTGATGGAGTGAGGGGGAGGGGAGGTGATGCAGTGAGGGGGAGGGGGGGTGATGGAGTGAGGGGGAGGGGAGGTGATGAAGTGAGGGGGAGGGGAGGTGATGCAGTGAGGGGGAGGGGAGGTGATGGAGTGAGGGGGAGGGGAGGTGATGCAGTGAGGGGGAGGGGAGGTGATGGAGTGAGGGGGAGGGGAGGTGATGCAGTGAGGGGGAGGGGAGGTGATGGAGTGAGGGGGAGGGGAGGTGATGCAGTGAGGGGGAGGGGAGGTGATGGAGTGAGGGGGAGGGGAGGTGATGCAGTGAGGGGGAGGGGAGGTGATGGAGTGAGGGGGAGGGGAGGTGATGCAGTGAGGGGGAGGGGAGGTGATGGAGTGAGGGGGAGGGGAGGTGATGCAGTGAGGGGGAGGGGAGGTGATGGAGTGAGGGGGAGGGGAGGTTATGCAGTGAGGGGGAGGGGAGGTTATGCAGTGAGGGGGAGGGGGATGGGGTGATGGAGTGAGGGGGGGGTGATGGGTGAGGAGGAGGAGTGACGATGGAGTGAGGGGGAGGGGAGGTGATGGAGTGAGAGGGGGGGGAGGTGATGCAGTGAGGGGGAGGGGGAGGTTATGCAGTGAGGGGAGAGGGGAGGTGATGGAGTGAGGGGGAGGGGAGGTGATGCAGTGATGGGGAGGGGGGAGGGGAGGTGATGGAGTGAGGTGGAGGGGAGGTGATGGAATGAGGGGGAGGGGGGAGGTGATGCAGTGAGGAGGAGGGGGGAGGTGATGCAGTGAGGGGAGCGGGGATGATGCAGTGAGGGGAGGGGTGGAGGTGATGCAGTGAGGGGGAGGGGGGAGGTGATGCAGTGATGGGGAGGTTATGCAGTGAGGGGAGCAGGGATGATGCAGTGAGGGGAGGGGTGGAGGTGATGCAGTGAGGGGGAGGGGGGAGGTGATGCAGTTATGGGGAGGGGGTAGGGGTGGTGATGGAGTGAGGGGGAGGGGAGATTATGCAGTGATGGGATGTTATGCAGTGAGGGGGGTGATGCAGTGAGGGGGAGGGGAGGTGATGCAGTGAGGGGGAGGGGAGGTGATGCAGTGAGGGGAGGGGAGGTGATGCAGTGAGGGGAGGTGATGCAGTGAGGGGAGGGGAGGTGATGCAGTGAGGGGAGGTGATGCAGTGAGGGGAGGGGAGGTGATACCTAGACATCCACTCACTACTGTATGTCAGTCTGGATAAGAGCATCTAAATTACTAAAATGTCAAATATGACCATGATACTGCTCCCGCTTTCCCTTCGCCCTCCACTCCTCTCCTTCCTCTCCTCTCCATCCTCTCCTCTCCCCTCCCTCCCTCCTCTCTCCCCTCTCTCCTTTCCCTCCTCTCCCCTCGTCCTCCACTCCTCTCCCCTTGTCCTCCACTCCTCTCCCCTCCCTCCCCCCCCTCTCCCCTCCCTCCCCTCCCTCCACTCCTCTCCCTCCTCTCTCCTCTCCCTCCTCTCCTCTCCTACACAAATCCTACAGCTTATGGAGGATCATCCTCTGACAGTAAATGTGTCTTCGTACCAGTCTTTTAGCTAACATTCCACTCCTTGCCACTCCATGTCATTGCCAAAGATACTTTGGGCAATCTCAACTTTCCAAATACAGATGGATTTACAGCAGAGTTGCTCATCGGCTGTTGGAAATAACATTAATATTTTCCATGACAACATTTGGAGCCTCAAAAACAGAAAAAACAACATTTAGCTGTTATAAGTTATAAGTTGTAAGTTATAAGTTGTTGTAAGTTGTTGTATTTTGAGGCTTAAAATCAAAGCAAATAGGTTTTTGCAGTTGAAATTACAGTATGTATTTTAGTAAGAGACATTTAGCAATCAACCTGTGACAGACTGGTTTTCATCTGGGCAAAACGGTTGCCTAGCAACCACTGTGGAGAGAGAAAAAAAGTAACAAGAGTTCCTATATTTGGATAATGGTTGTGATTGTAGGATAGCTGTGAGGGACGCACCGCTCCGGAGGCCGCCCATGTCTCTGCTGTAACCAAGAAGTTTCATTTTTTACATCTAGCCACTTAGCTAGGAAGTTAGCTTATCAAATGCAAAGCCGGAGACCTGTACTCAATATAATTTATTTGACACATCTTAGATTTGGTTGTAGTTATACTTAACATATATAAGCAGTGGCCTCGCACCCCTGCAACCCCTGGTTGCCTCCAACGCCCCCAAAAAAATGTTATAATTGTATTACTTTTTTGTTAAACGGTATTGAAAATCGAACCATCTGTATTTCATATTACCCCGGTATAAACGGTATAAACGGTATAAACGGTATAAACTGTATATCGCCCAAGCCCTCTTAAAACCCTAAACCCAATCCTATTCTCTGTGGGCCTGGGCCAAAAAGTAGTGCACTACATAGAGAATAGGGTGCTATAAAAGTAGTGCACTACATAGGGAATAGGGTGCTATAAAAGTAGTGCACTACATAGGGAATAGGGTGCTATAAAAGTAGTGCACTACATAGGGAATAGGGTGCTATAAAAGTAGTGCACTACATAGGGAATAGGGTGCTATAAAAGTAGTGCACTACATAGGGAATAGGGTGCTATAAAAGTAGTGCACTACATAGGGAATAGGGTGCTATAAAAGTAGTGCACTACATAGGGAATAGGGTGCTATAAAAGTAGTGCACTACAATGGGAATAGGGTGCTATAAAGGTAGCACACTACATAGGGAATAGGGTGCTATAAAAGTAGTGCACTACATAGGGAATAGGGTGCTATAAAAGAAGTGCACTACACAGGGAATAGGGTGCTATAAAAGTAGTGCACTACATAGGGAATAGGGTCCTATAAAAGTAGTGCACTACATAGGGAATAGGGTGCTATAAAAGTAGTGCACTACATAGGGAATAGGGTCCTATAAAAGTAGTGCACTACATAGGGAATAGGGTGCTATAAAAGTAGTGCACTACATAGGGAATAGGGTGCTATAAAAGTAGTGCACTACATAGGGAATAGGGTGCTATAAAAGTAGTGCACTACATAGGGAATAGGGTGCTATAAAAGTAGTGCACTACATAGGGAATATGATGCTATAAAAGTGGTGCGTCATGAGTCCTGGTCTACAGTAGTGCACTATGCCCTACGAGTCCTGGTCTACAGTAGTGCACTATGCCCTATGAGTCCTGGTCTATAGTAGTGCACTATGCCCTATGAGTCCTGGTCTACAGTAGTGCACTATGTCCTATGAGTCCTGGTCTACAGTAGTGCACTATGCCCTATGAGTCCTGGTCTACAGTAGTGCACTATGCCCTATGAGTCCTGGTCTACAGTAGTGCACTATGCCCTATGAGTCCTGGTCTACAGTAGTGCACTATGCCCTATGAGTCCTGGTCTACAGTAGTGCACTATGCCCTATGAGTCCTGGTCTACAGTAGTGCACTACTTTAGAAAATAGGGTGCCATTTGGGACACACACCTGTCTCCTTGAAGAATACATACCTGTCTAAGCCTGTAGCCAATTACCCAGCCCACTCAGGGGCCCTTCACAACTCTGTCCAAGGGACATGGGCTGGTATGGTCCCAAACGGCCCCTATTCCTTATATAGCGGCCCGTCGGATATCCCACAGCGCTCCAGGTTAAAGTTGTGCACTATGTAGGGAATAGGGTGACATTCAGGACGTAGTCGTGGAACATGGAGAGGTCCTGTCTTCTGTTAACACTGTGGCAAGTTCAAGTGGGCGTCATGTAATCGTGATACCATGGAAACCGTACGTAACCATTCATTTCCACCGAGATGAAAGATCCAGTCGAAGACCATAGAATATTGCAAGAGTTCTATTGTTGCTCTGAGTTCTATTGTTGCTCTGAGTTCTATTGTTGTTCTGAGTTCTATTGTTGCTCTGAGTTCTATTGTTGCTCTGAGTTCTATTGTTGCTCTGAGTTCTATTGTTCATCTGAGTTCTATTGTTGCTCTGAGTTCTATTGTTGCTCTGAGTTCTATTGTTGTTCTGAGTTCTATTGTTGTTCTGAGTTCTATTGTTGTTCTGAGTTCTATTGTTGTTCTGAGTTCTATTGTTGCTCTGAGTTCTATTGTTGTTCTGAGTTCTATTGTTGTTCTGAGTTCTATTGTTGCTCTGAGTTCTATTGTTGCTCTGAGTTCTATTGTTGCTCTGAGTTCTATTGTTCATCTGAGTTCTATTGTTGTTCTGAGTTCTATTGTTGTTCTGAGTTCTATTGTTGCTCTGAGTTCTATTGTTGCTCTGAGTTCTATTGTTCATCTGAGTTCTATTGTTGCTCTGAGTTCTATTGTTGCTCTGAGTTCTATTGTTGCTCTGAGTTCTATTGTTGCTCTGAGTTCTATTGTTGTTCTGAGTTCTATTGTTGCTCTGAGTTCTATTGTTCATCTGAGTTCTATTGTTGCTCTGAGTTCTATTGTTGCTCTGAGTTCTATTGTTGTTCTGAGTTCTATTGTTGCTCTGAGTTCTATTGTTGCTCTGAGTTCTTTACTCAGAACAACATTTACTCCAGGGGTGCCGTACTACTATGACTGACCCTGTAAAACAACACATTACACTGTACCTATCATAGTACTATGACTGACCCTGTAAAACAACACATTTCACTGTACCTAACATACTACTATGACTGACCCTGTAAAACAACACATTACACTGCACCTATCATACTACTATGACTGACCCTGTAAAACAACACCTATCATACTACTATGACTAACCCTGTAAAACAACACCTATCATACTACTATGACTGACCCTGTAAAACAACACCTATCATACTACTATGGCTGACCCTGTAAAACAACACCTATCATACTACTATGGCTGACCCTGTAAAACAACACCTATCATACTACTATGACTGACCCTGTAAAACAACACATTTCACTGCACCTATCATACTACTATGGCTGACCCTGTAAAACAACACATTTCACTGCACCTATCATACTACTATGGCTGACCCTGTAAAACAACACATTACACAGCACCTATCATACTACTATGACTGACCCTGTAAA
Organism: Salvelinus alpinus; assembly: GCF_045679555.1. NCBI lineage: Eukaryota > Metazoa > Chordata > Actinopteri > Salmoniformes > Salmonidae > Salvelinus > Salvelinus alpinus. The sequence goes on along the minus strand of NC_092099.1, from coordinate 42,233,821 downwards.
ACAACACCTAACATACTACTATGACTGACCCTGTAAAACAACACATTACACTGCACCTATCATACTACTATGACTGACCCTGTACAACAACACCTATATACTACTATGACTGACCCTGTACAACAACACCTATCATACTACTATGACTGACCCTGTACAACAACACCTATCATACTACTATGACTGACCCTGTACAACAACACCTATCATAGTACTATGACTGACCCTGTAAAACAACACCTATCATACTACTATGACTGACCCTGTAAAACAACACATTACACTGCACCTATCATACTACTATGACTGACCCTGTAAAACAACACCTATCATACTACTATGACTGACCCTGTAAAACAACACATTACACTGCACCTATCATACTACTATGGCTGACCCTGTAAAACAACACATTTCACTGCACCTATCATACTACTATGGCTGACCCTGTAAAACAACACATTACACAGCACCTATCATACTACTATGACTGACCCTGTAAAACAACACCTAACATACTACTATGACTGACCCTGTCAAACAACACATTACACTGCACCTATCATACTACTATGACTGACCCTGTACAACAACACCTATATACTACTATGACTGACCCTGTACAACAACACCTATCATAGTACTATGACTGACCCTGTAAAACAACACCTATCATACTACTATGACTGACCCTGTAAAACAACACATTACACTGCACCTATCATACTACTATGACTGACCCTGTAAAACAACACCTATCATACTACTATGACTGACCCTGTAAAACAACACATTACACTGCACCTATCATACTACTATGACTGACCCTGTAAAACAACACCTATCATACTACTAAGACTGACCCTGTAAAACAACACATTACACTGCACCTATCATACTACTATGACTGACCCTGTAAAACAACACCTATCATACTACTAAGACTGACCCTGTAAAACAACACATTACACTGCACCTATCTGGTGTACGTGTCAATTAAACATCCTTGTTTTGTTTGTTTCCGGGATAGAAGTATTTTGTTTAAGGACGATAGTCAGAAGTGTTGAGTTACGTAATAATATCTATTTTTCCTGCTGTGCTAATGCAGGTATGTCTGTTATTGCCACACCTATAGCATTCGGAAGAGTCCTTCAAACCAGAGCTAAGCAGCAGAAGCTCTCCTCGCCTCTCCCATTAGATTAGATTCTCCTCGCCTCTCCCATTAGATTAGATTAAAGCTCATCTGAAACGTCTGCAACTTTCTGCCCTCTAAAACTCACTCTAGTTTAGTAGCTTAGCAACTCAGCTAATTTCCAACTTAACACTCTTGTTACTCTCCTCTCCTCTTCACCTTGCCTCTTCCTATTTTCTTCCCTGAACTCTGTTCCTCCTCTCCTCTCCTCCACCCTCCTTCCCTGAACTCCGTTCCTCCTCTCCTCTCCTCCTCACCCCCACCCTCCTTCCCTGAACTCTGTTCCCCCTTTCCTCTCCTCCTTGCCTTGTCTCTCCCTCCCTTCCTGCCTGAGCTCTGCTAGGAGAGAGAGAGAGAGACAGAGCGAGAGAGAGAGAGAGAGAGAGAGAGAGAGAGAGAGAGAGAGAGAGAGAGAGAGAGAGAGAGAGAGAGAGAGAGAGAGAGAGAGAGAGAGGGATAAGGAGAGTGAGGGTGGCGGTTGGAAAATAAAACACAAATTACTGCTAGAATTGTCAGGGTCTGCGTCCCGAAACGGCACCCTATGCCCTATGTAGTGGATTACTTTTGAACATAGGGTTCTAGTCCAAAGTTGTGCACTTTACTGTAATAGGGAATAGGGTGCCATTTTGGACAAACGATGGGAGTGATACGTCTCAATCCTTACCTCCCCAAGATGCTACAGAGAGAGAGGAGGAAGGGAGGGGAGGGGGGGCAATGTGAGAGTAACTTTTACAGCTGATGGGAGAACAAATAAATGAGAAATGAAAGGTCAGCTCTGGGCCACCCACTTCTCTCAAAAGAACAAAGGGAAGAAATTCCTTCTTCAAAGGAAGCAACTAAAAAAAAAATAACTTCAATCGGATCTCTCTCGACCTGGGTGGAGATGAGATTAAGTGGGAAAAAATAAACACTGACGGAAACCGTGAGTCTTATTTTAGTGTCAGTTACTAACTTTTTTGTTGTTGCTTTCCTTGTGTCTCAAATGGTGTCCCATTTCCTATATAGTGCACGATAGGGCTCTGCTCAAAACTAGTGCCCTGTATAGAGAATAGCGTGCCATTTGAGACTCCCCCCCATGTATTTTAAAACACAGAGCAAGGTCATCCTTAACTCAGCTTCAAAGGGGACTGGAGAGAGCATCATGTCAACGCTGACCAAGACAGAAGGCTCTCCTCCTCAGCCCTAATCCCTGCTGACACCGAGGGCGTCATAAATGGCAACCTATTCCCTACATAGTGCACTACTTTTGACCAGGGCCTTTAATTCTCTGGTTAAATGCAGTGCACTATGTACGCAATAGTGTGCCATTTGTGACACAGCCTCTATCTGTGTTTGATGTGATGTGAACAGGGGGTAGGAGTGGTGCTATACGACCCTAAATCTCTATTAGTCACAGTGATCTCTATTAGTCACAGTGATCTCTATTAGTCACAGTGATTCTCTATTAGTCACAGTGATCTCTATTAGTCACAGTGATTCTCTATTAGTCACAGTGATCTCTATTAGTCACAGTGATTCTCTATTAGTCACAGTGATCTCTATTAGTCACAGTGATCTCTATTAGTCACAGTGATTCTCTATTAGTCACAGTGATCTCTATTAGTCACAGTGATTCTCTATTAGTCACAGTGATCTCTATTAGTCACAGTGATCTCTATTAGTCACAGTGATCTATATTAGTCACAGTGATCTATATTAGTCACAGTGATATATTAGTCACAGTGATCTCTATTAGTCACAGTGATCTATATTAGTCACAGTGATTCTCTATTAGTCACAGTGATCTCTATTAGTCACAGTGATCTCTATTAGTCACAGTGATCTCTATTAGTCACAGTGATTCTCTATTAGTCACAGTGATTCTCTATTAGTCACAGTGATCTCTATTAGTCACAGTGATCTCTATTAGTCACAGTGATTCTCTATTAGTCACAGTGATCTCTATTAGTCACAGTGATCTATATTAGACACAGTGATCTATATTAGTCACAGTGATCTCTATTAGTCACAGTGATCTATATTAGACACAGTGATCTCTATTAGTCACAGTGATCTCTATTAGTCACAGTGATCTCTATTAGTCACAGTGATCTCTATTAGTCACAGTGATCTCTATTAGTCAAAGCGATCTCTATTAGTCACAGTGATCTCTATTAGTCACAGTGATCTCTATTAGTCACAGTGATCTCTATTAGTCACAGTGATCTCTATTGGTCACAGTGATCTCTATTAGTCACAGTGATCTCTATTAGTCACAGTGATCTCTATTAGTCACAGTGATCTCTATTAGTCACAGTGATCTCTATTAGTCACAGTGAGTCACCGTGATCTCTATTAGTCACAGTGATCTCTATTAGTCACAGTGATCTATATTAGACACAGTGGTCTCTATTAGTCACAGTGATCTCTATTAGTCACAGTGATCTCTATTAGTCACAGTGATCTATATTAGTCACAGTGATCTCTATTAGTCACAGTGATCTCTATTAGTCACAGTGATCTCTATTAGTCACAGTGATCTCTATTAGTCACAGTGATCACTATTGGTCACAGTAATCTCTATTGGTCACAGTGGTCTCTATTAGTCACAGTGATCTCTATTAGTCACAGTGATCTCTATTAGTCACAGTGATCTCTATTAGTCACAGTGATCTCTATTAGTCACAGTGATCTCTATTAGTCACAGTGATCTATATTAGTCACAGTGATCTATATTAGTCACAGTGATCTCTATTAGTCACAGTGATCTATATTAGTCACAGTGATCTATATTAGTCACAGTGATATCTATTAGTCACAGTGATCTATATTAGTCACAGTGATCTCTATTAGTCACAGTGATCTCTATTAGTCACAGTGATCTCTATTAGTCACAGTGATCTCTATTAGTCACAGTGATCACTATTGGTCACAGTAATCTCTATTGGTCACGGTGGTCTCTATTAGTCACAGTGATCTCTATTAGTCACAGTGATCTCTATTAGTCACAGTGATCTCTATTAGTCACAGTGATCTCTATTAGTCACAGTGATCTCTATTAGTCACAGTGATCTCTATTAGTCACAGTGATCTATATTAGTCACAGTGATCTATATTAGTCACAGTGATATCTATTAGTCACAGTGATCTATATTAGTCACAGTGATCTCTATTAGTCACAGTGATCTCTATTAGTCACAGTGATCTATATTAGTCACATTGCTCTATATTAGTCACAGTGATCTCTATTAGTCACATTGATCTATATTAGTCACAGTGATCTCTATTAGTCACAGTGATCTCTATTAGTCACAGTGATCTCTATTAGTCACAGTGATCTCTATTAGTCACAGTGAGCTCTATTAGTCACAGTGATCTCTATTAGTCACAGTGATCTATATTAGTCACAGTGATCTCTATTAGTCACAGTGATCTCTATTAATCACAGTGATCTCTATTAGTCACAGTGATCTATATTAGTCACAGTGATCTATTAGTCACAGTGATCTATATTAGTCACAGTGATCTCTATTAGTCAAAGCGATCTCTATTAGTCACAGTGATCTATATTAGTCACAGTGATCTCTATTAGTCACAGTGATCTATATTAGTCACAGTGATCTCTATTAGTCACAGTGATCTCTATTAGTCACAGTGATCTATTAGTCACAGTGATCTATATTAGTCACAGTGATCTATATTACTGATAGTAGGGTCAGAACCAGGCATCAGACTTTATTGACAGCATCCAATAGGTTTCCACATTTTAATGCACAAGTAAAATATACTTTTTTCAAACTCACAAGGGTTCAGAGCAGAGGGCACGGAACATTAGAACATTGCGGGGTTTGTTATGTGGAGATCAAAAACACGATTAAACACACGAAGCAAATATATATATATATATATATATATATATATATATATATATATATATATATAGTTTTAATGTAACCTTTATTTAACTAGGCAAGTCAGTTAAGAACAAATTCTTACTTACAATGACGGCCTACACCGTCCAAACCCGGACGACGCTGGGCCAATTGTGCGCCGCCCTATGGGACTCCCGATCACGGCCGGTTGTGATACAGCCTGGATTCAAACCAGGGTGTCTGTAGTGACGGCCTCAATCACTGAGATACAGTGCTTTTAGACCGCTGCGCCGCTCAGGATCCCAGGAGAATGCTGGGAGATTTGGCGTCACCTTTGACCTTTTTAAACGTGTTGGTTGGAGTCTTACTGTTCTCTATTGCCAGGGAAGGAGAGTTGTGACGGGTCGAGTGGGACTCTGGCAAATAGTATATATAAAAAGGCTAACTAAATGAAGCACAGAGATATATACACACACATGAAACCTTATATAGAACATAACATAAGATCTCTGGTGAAACAACTGTAAATTACATTTATTTCAAATCAAATTTGATTGGTTACGAACTGTTGAAGTCAGAAGTTTACATACACCTTAGCCAAATACATTTAAACTCAGTTTTTCACAATTCCTGACATTTAATCCTAGTAACAATTCCCTGTCTTAGGTCAGTTAGGATCACCACTTTATTTTAAGAATGTGAAATGTCAGAATAATAGTAGAGAGAATGATTTATTTCAGCTTTTATTTCTTTCATCACATTTCCAGTGGGTCAGAAGTTTACATACACTCAATTACTATTTGGTAGCATTGCCTTTAAATTGTTTAACTTGGGTCAAATATTTCAGGTAGCCTTCCACAAGCTTCCCACAATAAGTTGGGTGAATTTTGGCCCATTCCTCCTGACAGAGCTGGTGTAACTGAGTCAGGTTTGTAGGCCTCCTTGTTCGCACACTTTTTTTTCAGTTCTGCCAACAAATTTTCTATGGGATTGAGGTCAGGGCTTTGTGATGGCCACTCCAATACCTTGACTTTGTTGTCCTTAAGCCATTTTGCCACAACTTTGGAAGTATGCTTGGGGTCATTGTCCATTTGGAAGACCCATTTGTGACCAAGCTTTTACTTCCTGACTGATGTCTTGAGATGTTGCTTCAATATATCCACATAATTTTCCTGCCTCATGATGCCATCTATTTTGTGAAGTGCACCAGTCCCTTCTGCAGTAACGCACCCCCACAACATGGTGCTGCCACCCCCGTGCTTCACGGTTGGGATGGTGTTCTTCGGCTTGCAAGTCTCTCCTTTTTTCCTCCAAACATAACAATGGTCATTATGGCCAAACAGTTCTGTTTTTGTTTCATCAAACCAGAGGACATTTCTCCAAAAAGTACAATCTTTGTCCCCATGTGCAGTTGCAAACCGTAGTCTGCCTTTTTTATGGCAGTTTTGGAGCAGTGGCTTTTTCCTTGCTGAGCGGCCTTTCAGGTTATGTCGATATAGGACTCGTTTTACTGTGGATATAGATATTTTTGTACCTGTTTCCTCCAGCATCTTCACAAGGTCCTTTGCTGTTGTTCTGGGATTGATTTGCACTTTCGCACCAAAGTACGTTCATCTCTAAGAGACAGAACGCGTCTCCTTCCTGAGCGGTATGACGGCTGCGTGGTCCCATGGTGTTTATACTTGCGTACTATTGTTTGTACAGATTAATGTGGTACCTTCAGGCGTTTGGAAATTGCTCCCAAGGATGAACCAGACTTGTGGAGGTCTACAATTTTTTTTCTGAGGTCTTGGCTGATTTCTTTAGATTATCCCATGATGCAAAGAGGCACTGAGTTTGAAGGTGACGGGGGGCTAGGGTCAGTCTGTTATATCTGGAGTACTTCTCCTGTCTTATCCGGTGTCCTGTGTAAATTTAAGTATGCTCGCTCTAATTCTCTCTTTCTCTCTTTTTTCTCTCTCTCGGAGGACCTGAGCCCTAGGACCATGCCTCGGGACTACCTGGCATGATGACTCCTTGCTGTCCCCAGTCCACCTGACAGTACGCTTGAAATACATCCACAGGTACACCTCCAATTGACTCAAATGATGTCTATTAGCCTATCAGAAGCTTCTAAAGCCATGACATCATTTTCTGGAATTTTCCAAGCTGTTTAAAGGCACAGTCAAATTAGTGTATGTAAACTTCTGATCAACTGGAATTGTGATACAGTGAATTATAAGTGATTATAAGTCTGTAAACAATTGTTGGAAAAATGACTTGTGTCACGCACAAAAGTAGATGTCCTAACCGACTTGCCAAAACTATAGTTTGTTAACAAGACATTTGTGGAGTGGTTGAAAAACGAGTTTTAATGACTCCAACCTAAGTGTATGTAAACTTCCAACTTCAACTGTACACATGTTTAGCAGACGCTAATGCGGTTGTAGCGAAATGCTGGATATTACTGCACTGTCGAAGCTAGACACACAAGCATTTCGCTACAGCCGCCAACTAGGGGAGAAAACCTAAAAGGGATTAACATATAAAGGGCAGGTAATCAAGGAGGTGATGGAGTCCAGGTGAGTCTGATGACGCGCGGGTGCGCGTAACGATGGTGACAGGCGTGCGTAACGATGGTGACAGGTGTGCGCCATATCGAGCAGCCTGGTGACATAGAGGCCGGAGAGGGAGCTGATATCTGATAAATATGTGTAAGCGACCGATACAATTCGATTTTAATTAAATGTAATTTACAGTTGTTCAACATAGATCTCATGTCTTTTATATATCAGGATCGTGTTATCAAACAATCATATGCTTTCTGCTATAAAAGACAATACGCTACTCTGATTTAAAGCAGTCTGGTCCTCTCTCTGGTGCTGTGAAGTATTCTACCTCTGTAGGCTATAGTGTTAAATGGGATGCATCCTGATGGCACCCTATTCCCTATATTGGGCCCAGGTGAAAAGTAGAGCACTATAGGACTAATAGAGTGTCATATGGGACACAGCCTGAAGTCTTTCCAGAAAGAAAAGGTCAGAACGTGAGCAGTTGATAAAGTTTCACAGAGCCAGAGAGAAAAAGAGAGGGAGTGACCTGAATGACAAGGAAAATAGATTATTTTTTCACCCCTCAACTTAGAAAAGTCCCGTGACCCTTTTGACCGGCCGGGGCCAGCTGAAAATCATATTTAACAGCGCCGTGCTACGAGTTGCAATATCTTCCTTCATCCATTACAGGTTACAAAGTTAACTCAACCCTCTCAGAAAAGTTGCCAGTGTTTGTGCTTTGTGTGGCATTTTGTACATAAGTGTAAAAAAATACATTTTTTCAGAGTTTTTTTTTTCTTCTTCTTCTGCTGTTAGATGTGGCTGCTTTGTCCTTTGAAACCTGACAAGCCCTATGTCTGAATAACGCTGTACTGAGAAGCCTTGTGTCCTTACAATCCATGCTCTTGAGAAAGAGTCTGTAATGGCACCCTATATCCCTATATAGTGCACTACTTTTGACGAGGGCCCTATGGCACCCTATTCCCTATATAGTGCACTACTTTAGACCAGAGCCCTATGGCACCCTATTCCCTATATATAGTGCACTACTTTAGACCAGAGCCCTATGGAACCCTATTCCCTATATAGTGCACTACTTTAGACCAGAGCCCTATGGTACCCTATTCCCTATATATAGTGCACTACTTTAGACCAGAGCCCTATGCCACCCTATTCCCTATATAGTGCACTACTTTAGACCAGAGCCCTATGGCACCCTATTCCCTATATAGTGCACTACTTTTGACAAATAGGGTGCCATTTGAGACGCAAGCCCTGGATTTGAATGGGGAAACAGACTAGTGAAAATCCGCGGACACTGAGAGATACGTGTCAACTTCTTTCACACTGGATCCACTCCAACATCTACACGGAAGACGCCATTTCCATCGTTATTCACACGGCCGTAACACATCTGGATAAGAAGAACACCTACAGTGGGGAGAACAAGTATTTGATACACTGCCGATTTTGCAGGTTTTCCTACTTACAAAGCATGTAGAGGTCTGTAATTCTTATCATAGGTACACTTCAACTGTGAGAGACGGAATCTAAAACAAAAATCCAGAAAATCACATTGTATGATTTTTAAATAATTAATTTGCATTTTATTGCATGACATAAGTATTTGATCACCTACCAACCAGTAAGAATTCCGGCTCTCACAGACCTGTTAGTTTTTCTTTAAGAAGCCCTCCTGTTCTCCACTCATTACCTGTATTAACTGCACCTGTTTGAACTCGTTACCTGTATAAAAGACACCTGTCCACACACAATCAAACAGATTCCAACCTCTCCACAATGGCCAAGACCAGAGAGCTGTGTAAGGACATCAGGGATAAAATTGTAGACCTGCACAAGGCTGGGATGGGCTACAGGACAATAGGCAAGCAGCTTGGTGAGAAGGAAACAACTGTTGGCGCAATTATTAGAAAATGGAAGAAGTTCAAGATGACGGTCAATCACCCTCGGTCTGGGGCTCCATGCAAGATTTCACCTCGTGGGGCATCAATGATCATGAGGAAGGTGAGGGATCAGCCCAGAACTACACGGCAGGACCTGGTCAATGACCTGAAGAGAGCTGGGACCACAGTCTCAAAGAAAACCATTAGTAACACACTACGCCGTCATGGATTAAAATCCTGCAGCGCACGCAAGGTCCCCCTGCTTAAGCCAGTGCATGTCCAGGCCTGTCTGAAGTTTGCCAATGACCATCTGGATGATCCAGAGGAGGAATGGGAGAAGGTCATGTGGTCTGATGAGACAAAAATAGAGCTTTTTGGTCTAACTCCACTCGCCGTGTTTGGAGGAAGAAGAAGTATGAGTACAACCCCAAGAACACCATCCCAACCGTGAAGCATGGAGGTGGAAACATCATTCTTTGGGGATGCTTTTCTGCAAAGGGGACAGGACGACTGCACCGTATTGAGGGGAGGATGGATGGGGCCATGTATCGCGAGATCTTGGCCAACAACCTCCTTCCCTCAGTAAGAGCATTGAAGATGGGTCGTGGCTGGGTCTTCCAGCATGACAACGACACGAAGCACACAGCCATGGCAACTAAGGAGTGGCTCCGTAAGAAGCATCTCAAGGTCCTGGAGTGGCCTAGCCAGTCTCCAGACCTGAACCCAATAGAAAATCTTTGGAGGGAGCTGAAAGTCCGTATTGCCCAGCGACAGCCCCGAAACCTGAAGGATCTGGAGAAGATCTGTAGGGAGGAGTGGGCCAAAATCCCTGCTGCAGTGTGTGCAAACCTAGTCAAGAACTACAGGAAACGTATGATCTCTGTAATTGCAAACAAAGGTTTCTGTACCAAATATTAAGTTCTGCTTTTCTGATGTATCAAATACTTATGTCATGCAATAAAATGCAAATTAATTACTTAAAAATCATACAATGTGATTTTCTGGATTTTTGTTTTAGATTCCGTCTCTCATAGTTGAAGTGTACCTATGATAAAAATTACAGACCTCTACATGCTTTGTAAGTAGGAAAACCTGCAAAATCGGCAGTGTATCAAATACTTGTTCTCCCCACTGTATGTGAGAATGCTGTTCATTGACTACAGTTCAGCATTCAGCACTATAGTTCCCTCTAAGCTCGACACCAAGCTCAGATCCCTGGGTCTGGTCAGTACCCTCTGAAACTGGATCCTGGACTTCCTGACGGGCAGACCGCAGGCTGTGAGGATTGGCAACAACACCTCCTCCACACTGACTCTTAACACAGGGGCCCCTCAGGGGTGTGTCCTCAGTCCTCTGCTGTACTCCCTGTTCACCCACGACTGCTTGGCTTTGCACGGTACCTCCTCCACACTGACTCTTAACACAGGGGCCCCTCAGGGGTGTGTCCTCAGTCCTCTGCTGTACTCCCTGTTCACCCACGACTGCTTGGCTTTGCACGGTACCTCCTCCACACTGACTCTTAACACAGGGGCCCCTCAGGGGTGTGTCCTCAGTCCTCTGCTGTACTCCCTGTTCACCCACAACTGCTTGGCTTTGCACGACACCAACTCCAGCATCAAGTTTTCTGACGACACCACAAGGCCTGATAATCAACCGTATGACCAGTCGGCCTATAGGAAGGAGGTAAGTGAACTGGCATTGTGGTGCCAGGACAACAACCTCTTCCTCAACGTCAGCAAAACAAAGGAGTTGATTATTGACTTCAGGAAGCAGAGGAGAGAACACGCCCCAATCCACATCAACAGGACTGCAGTAGAGAGAGTCAGCTGTTTTAAGTTCCTCAGCGTCCACATCACCGATGACTTGACATGGACCAACAACACAACCACTCTCGTCAAGAGGGCGCAACAGCGTTTCCACTTCCTAAGGCGGCTGAAGAAATTTGTCAGGACCTATACAAGAACTACTGCTGCACCATCGAGAGCGTCCTAACCAGTTGCATCGCGGCCTGCTGCGTCCACGACCGCAAGGCCCTCCAGCGGGTGTTGAAGACGGCCCAGTACATCATTGGGACTGTGCTCCCACCCATCCAAGACATTTACTCGAAACGGAGCCTGAGGAAGGCCCGCAGCATCGACAAGGACTCTACATGAGGTCAGATACCAACAGGCTCAGAGACAGTTTCTATCTGCAAGCCTTCCAGTTACTCCTCCTCTTCCTCCTGGACTTACAGCCCCTCTCTGCTGGGCTTCTTGCTCCTCATAGATGGTCATCAGCGATAGAGGGAGGTATGGAGGGATAGAGATAGAGGGAGGTAGAGAGATAGGGAGGGAGCGAAAGAGAGTGAAAGAGAGCGAAAGAGAGCGAGAGCGAGAGAGAGAGAGAGAGGTACTCTGAATCTTAGTGGATACTAGGGCTACAAGACAATAATACTACTAATAATAGGTACTCTGAATCTTAGTGGATACTCCAGCTACAAGACATTAGTACTACTAATAATAGTAGTAGTAGTTTATTAATCCCAGGAAGGGAAATCGATTACATCACCATCAACACTACACAGTACAAAATCAGACATCAATCAATGACAACAACACAACTCCAGCTACACAATGGAAGCTTCTAGAGAGTCAGTGTTTACAAGACAGTCAAGAGTCAATACTCTATTGACCTAACAATCATTCAGTCGGGTAAGAGTCAATACTCTATTGCCATACCAACCATTCAGTCAATTGAGTCAATAGTCTGTTTCCATACCAATCATTGGGTCTGGTAAGAATGTAATGTTGACTTGTTAACATCCCTAGGGCCAGGCCTCCTCTTTTCATTACCTTGTGGATCAGGACGCTACGAAGACACTACACAGTTCAACATTTTCTCTCCCTTATCGGAGGTCTGATAACAACAGGCTCAGAGACAGTTTCTATCTACAAGCCATCAGACTGTATCAGAGCATGAGTTCTGATACCAACAGGCTCAGAGACAGTTTCTATCTACAAGCCATCAGACTGTATCAGAGCATGAGGTCTGATACCAACAGGCTCAGGAACAGTTTCTATCTACAAGCCATCAGACTGCTGAACACTTGAACTGGACTGACCACCTGCTCTGATGCTCATACCTTAACACACACACACACACACACACACACACACACACACACACACACACACACACACACACACACACACACACACACACACACACACACACACACACACACACACACACACACACACACACACACACACACACACACACACACACAGCCATTTACTTCCTGTTCTGTATATTCTTATATTTTCTTATTGTTGTTGTATTGTCCAGAAGGAACCTGCAGGTAAGCATTTGTCTGGATGGGTGTAAACCATGTGTATCCTGTACATACAACTTATAACACTTTAAACTAAATAATAACTATGTTTCGTAGCATCATTTACTCCTCTTCTTATTAAATGTAATTTCTGCTGTCTATTTCTAAAACAGATGTCAAAATATATTCCTCTATTAGCCTGTTACTCAACATCCCCAAAATACACAAAAACTAATAAATATGGAATTCAAAGGAAAGTGAATCTTACTCCTTTTTCTTGGACATATAAATGATCTCGGAATAGATACTATCCTCAGTGGAGAGGAGGAGACAGAAAAGAGAGAGAATAACAAGATTAATTTGCTCTTTTAATGATGGTTACTACTAGAAATAGTTATTCCTTTTATCTTAGTCTCTGTGCACTAACTCCCCTGACTATAGAGAAGCCCTCTCAGTCGACTATAGAGAAGCCCTCTCAGTCTTAGATACATGTGTGGGTCACTAGTTAGTTACTATGAGAGAGAGAGAGAGAATGGGGTGAGGATGGAGGGAACGTCCATCCATAATCAACCTCCATCTTACGTACAATACTCCTGAACAATCTGACCACAGTTGTTTCCCAAACATCCATGTTATTAATTAGTCTGGAAAGAGAGAGAGAGAGAGAGAGAGAGAGAGAGAGAGAGAGAGAGAGAGAGACAGAGACAGAGAGAGACAGAGACAGAGACAGAGACAGAGACAGAGACAGAGACAGAGAGAGAGAACTTTCCTACATAAGAAAATGTCATGTACAGAATTCACCACAAAGAAAATAAAATATTTCATACATCTAAATATACCTGAGCCCAAGACTGTAGATGTGAGATATCTTTTACATGTATTGTAGTACAATGTATATGGTTGATTCAAAGACTGATGTATCTCCTGGAACTTTTACATTGTCTTACATGAATATCTCTGATAAATGTTGCTGTTGGGTCACAGAGTTCACATGAATTCATCAACCCGTCTCTGATCCTCAGCTATTTCAGTTCAGTAAAAGTTGAGTTATGAAACACATATCTAGGTTACTATAGCTACCGTACATGAGTACATTCCTAAGTGTGCTGGTTTAATATGGAAGAGAGAGAGAGAGAATATATGAGAGAGAGAGAGAATATATGAGAGAGAGAGAGAATATAAAGCTCTATATCTTACCAACTGTTTATCTCTATCATACCGACTTCTATATCTGGGAAGGGCTTGTCTGTATAGATGGGAAGGGAAGGGAAGGGCTTGTCTGTATAGATGGGAAGGGAAGGGCTTGTCTGTATAGATGGGAAGGGAAGGGAAGGGCTTGTCTGTATAGATGGGAAGGGAAGGGCTTGTCTGTATAGATGGGAAGGGAAGGGAAGGGCTTGTCTGTATAGATGGGAAGGGAAGGGTTTGTCTGTATAGATGTGAAGGGAAGGGAAGGGCTTGTCTGTATAGATGTGAAGGGAAGGGAAGGGCTTGTCTGTATAGATGGGAAGGGAAGGGCTTGTCTGTATAGATGGGAAGGGAAGGGTTTGTCTGTATAGATTGGAAGGGAAGGGAAGGGCTTGTCTGTATAGATGGGAAGGGAAGGGCTTGTCTGTATAGATGGGAAGGGAAGGGCTTGTCTGTATAGATGGGAAGGGAAGGGAAGGGCTTGTCTGTATAGATGGGAAGGGAAGGGTTTGTCTGTATAGATGTGAAGGGAAGGGAAGGGCTTGTCTGTATAGATGGGAAGGGAAGGGAAGGGCTTGTCTGTATAGATGGGAAGGGAAGGGCTTGTCTGTATAGATGGGAAGGGAAGGGTTTGTCTGTATAGATGTGAAGGGAAGGGAAGGGCTTGTCTGTATAGATGTGAAGGGAAGGGAAGGGCTTGTCTGTATAGATGTGAAGGGAAGGGAAGGGCTTGTGTGTATAGATGGGAAGGGAAGGGCTTGTCTGTATAGATGGGAAGGGAAGGGAAGGGCTTGTCTGTATAGATGTGACGGGAAGGGCTTGTCTGTATAGATGTGACGGGAAGGGCTTGTCTGTATAGATGTGAAGGGAAGGGCTTGTCTGTATAGATTGGAAGGGAAGGGAAGGGCTTGTCTGTATAGATGTGACGGGAAGGGCTTGTCTGTATAGATGTGACGGGAAGGGCTTGTCTGTATAGATGTGAAGGGAAGGGCTTGTCTGTATAGATGGGAAGGGAAGGGCTTGTCTGTATAGATGGGAAGGGCTTGTCTGTATAGATGTGAAGGGAAGGGCTTGTCTGTATAGATGTGACGGGAAGGGCTTGTCTGTATAGCTGGGAAGGGAAGGGCTTGTCTGTATAGATGTGAAGGGAAGGGCTTGTCTGTATAGATGGGAAGGGAAGGGAAGGGCTTGTCTGTATAGATGTGACGGGAAGGGCTTGTCTGTATAGATGGGAAGGGAAGGGCTTGTCTGTATAGATGGGAAGGGAAGGGAAGGGCTTGTCTGTATAGATGGGAAGGGAAGGGCTTGTCTGTATAGATTGAAAGGGAAGGGCTTGTCTGTATAGATGGGAAGGGAAGGGCTTGTCTGTATAGATGGGAAGGGCTTGTCTGTATAGATGGGAAGGGCTTGTCTGTATAGATGTGACGGGAAGGGCTTGTCTGTATAGATGGGACGGGAAGGGCTTGTCTGTATAGATTGAAAGGGCTTGTCTGTATAGATGGGACGGGAAGGGCTTGTCTGTATAGATGGGACGGGAAGGGCTTGTCTGTATAGATGGGAAGGGAAGGGCTTGTCTGTATAGATTGAAAGGGCTTGTCTGTATAGATGGGACGGGAAGGGCTTGTCTGTATAGATGGGACGGGAAGGGCTTGTCTGTATAGATGGGACGGGAAGGGCTTGTCTGTATAGATGGGACGGGAAGGGCTTGTCTGTATAGATGGGACGGGAAGGGCTTGTCTGTATAGATGGGAAGGGAAGGGCTTGTCTGTATAGATGGGAAGGGAAGGGAAGGGCTTGTCCGTATAGATGGGAAGGGAAGGGCTTGTCTGTATAGATGGGAAGGGCTTGTCTGTATAGATGGGAAGGGAAGGGAAGGGCTTGTCCGTATAGATGGGAAGGGAAGGGCTTGTCTGTATAGATGGGAAGGGCTTGTCTGTATAGATGGGAAGGGCTTGTCTGTATAGATGTGACGGGAAGGGCTTGTCTGTATAGATGGGACGGGAAGGGCTTGTCTGTATAGATTGAAAGGGCTTGTCTGTATAGATGGGACGGGAAGGGCTTGTCTGTATAGATGGGACGGGAAGGGCTTGTCTGTATAGATGGGAAGGGAAGGGCTTGTCTGTATAGATTGAAAGGGCTTGTCTGTATAGATGGGACGGGAAGGGCTTGTCTGTATAGATGGGAAGGGAAGGGCTTGTCTGTATAGATGGGACGGGAAGGGCTTGTCTGTATAGATGGGACGGGAAGGGCTTGTCTGTATAGATGGGAAGGGAAGGGCTTGTCTGTATAGATGGGAAGGGAAGGGCTTGTCTGTATAGATGGGAAGGGAAGGGCTTGTCTGTATAGATGGGAAGGGAAGGGCTTGTCTGTATAGATGTGAAGGGAAGGGCTTGTCTGTATAGATGTGACGGGAAGGGCTTGTCTGTATAGATGGGAAGGGAAGGGCTTGTCTGTATAGATTGAAAGGGAAGGGCTTGTCTGTATAGATGGGAAGGGCTTGTCTGTATAGATGGGACGGGAAGGGCTTGTCTGTATAGATTGAAAGGGCTTGTCTGTATAGATGGGACGGGAAGGGCTTGTCTGTATAGATGGGACGGGAAGGGATTGTCTGTATAGATGGGAAGGGAAGGGCTTGTCTGTATAGATTGAAAGGGCTTGTCTGTATAGATGGGACGGGAAGGGCTTGTCTGTATAGATGGGACGGGAAGGGCTTGTCTGTATAGATGGGAAGGGAAGGGCTTGTCTGTATAGATGGGAAGGGAAGGGCTTGTCTGTATAGATGGGAAGGGAAGGGCTTGTCTGTATAGATGGGAAGGGAAGGGCTTGTCTGTATAGATGGGAAGGGAAGGGAAGGGCTTGTCTGTATAGATGTGAAGGGAAGGGCTTGTCTGTATAGATGGGAAGGGAAGGGCTTGTCTGTATAGATGGGAAGGGAGGGCTTGTCTGTATAGATGGGAAGGGTTTTGTGCGACAACCCAGAGGTCAACCTGTGGGGTCAGTAAAGTCAGGGATTTGCAATTAGCACATTTACATACCATAATGAACTGTCTTTGGTCTATGGGATGTCATTACAGCTGGGATATCTTCATTTCACTACGGGTGAATGAGATAGTGACCTCTGCACGAGAGAAGAGATCTGAGTGATACCTCTTAATTTCAGAGGCTTGGGTGTGCGTTCATGCCCCCCTCCCCCCCGCCCACCCACCCCGAGAGAGAGAGAGAGAATAAATTGCTTCATGCATTATTTAAACCATCTTATATTTTCTGTAGAAGAAAGAAAGCAGGAGTCAGCATTCCAACTATCAACTTCCTGGTCGGGTCTCAACTTCCTGGTCGGGTCTCAACTTCCTGGTCGGGTCTCTTCTTCCTGTTCGGGTCTCTTCTTCCTGTTCGGGTCTCTTCTTCCTGGTCGGGTCTCTTCTTCCTGTTCGGGTCTCTTCTTCCTGGTCGGGTCTCTTCTTCCTGTTCGGGTCTCTTCTTCCTGGTCGGGTCTCAACTTCCTGGTCGGGTCTCTTCTTCTTGGTCGGGTCTCTTCTTCCTGTTCGGGTCTCAACTTCCTGTTCGGGTCTCAACTTCCTGTTCGGGTCTCTTCTTCCTGGTCGGGTCTCTTCTTTCTGTTCGGGTCTCTTCTTCCTGGTCGGGTCTCTTCTTCCTGGTCGGGTCTCTTCTTCCTGTTCGGGTCTCTTCTTCCTGTTCGGGTCTCTTCTTCCTGTTCGGTTCTCAACTTCCTGGTCGGGTCTCAACTTCCTGGTCGGATCTCAACTTCCTGGTCGGGTCTCAACTTCCTGGTCGGGTCTCAACTTCCTGGTCGGGTCTCTTCTTCCTGGTCGGGTCTCTTCTTCCTGGTCGGGTCTCAACTTCCTGGTCGGGTCTCTTCTTCCTGGTCGGGTCTCAACTTCCTGGTCGGGTCTCAACTTCCTGGTCGGGTCTCTTCTTCCTGGTCGGGTCTCTTCTTCCTGGTCGGGTCTCAACTTCCTGGTCGGGTCTCTTCTTCCTGGTCGGGTCTCTTCTTCCTGGTCGGGTCTCTTCTTCCTGGTCGGGTCTCAACTTCCTGGTCGGGTCTCTTCTTTCTGGTCGGGTCTCAACTTCCTGGTCGGGTCTCTTCTTCCTGGTCGGGTCTCTTCTTCCTGGTCGGGTCTCTTCTTCCTGGTCGGGTCTCTTCTGGTTTTACTTTCCATGGGATGAACCAGCTATTCATGTTGCTTGTTCAACCAAATATATAGTCACGGGTTGAGCTATTTATAGAGCACTACTCTGACCAAAAGTAAAGCAGTGCACTATGGGAACAGGATGCCATTTGATACACAAGGCCAACGTGTGTGGATGGAATACTGGATGGGATATCTGTTATTTATACAGGTGTACTTTTCTACTTTTCTTTAGTTCAGTTGCAGAAACGCATGAGTCACAGAGGCTACTATTCCCTGTAGCGCAGTACTTTATGACCACAACCTACTGTGTATAGGCAGTGTGCTGCCATCCTGTTAGAAGGTAACAGAGCTATTGTCCACAACTACAACAAAAACGGGACTAGCAAGGGCTATCTGTTACATCCATTGACGTATTAAAAGGTATTATCCCATATAAGAGACTATTAAAGCAAAAGAGTATTCATTGTTAAGTCTATTATACACACACACACATCATTAATTTAAAAATAGGTTCCCTCTGAAAATAGATAAATGACTTCCTCCCCGCTAGAAGGCAGACGGTGAAAGCTGCCTGTCTCGTTATGTGACACAGTGCTAATTGAACTATTAGTCAGAAAGGTGAGACGTCAGCAGATTCTCTGTCACTTCTGGCTACTGTAACTGCTTCATTAACACCTGTTGGTATGGGTGTCTCTGGGGGGGGGGGGTGAAATATGAAACTTCACACACACACACACACACACACACACACACACTGTACATTCACAATGTGTCTATTTCTGTACCAGGAGACAAAATGTAATTAAATATGAAAGTATAATCACACGTACAATCTACTTTCAGTTGTGAAACTGAAGGAAGTACAGAAAAAAAAGAGTGTGAAATGAACAGATACAAGTGTCACGTCTCCTCCCCCTCCGGGCGTTTGACGTCGCCGGTAAACTAACCACCAGTCGTGAGATTCATCATTACACACACCTGCACGTCATCACGAGACTCACCTGGACTCCATCATCTTCCTGATTACCTCCCTTGTATCTGTAATTCGTTATGTGAGAGACATCCATGTCCCTCCCGTTTGGTTCTTTCCACAGTCAGTATTGCTCCTGTGTTTATGTGTAGACGCCAACTGTTAACGTCGTTCTCGTTTCATGTTTTTTTTTTTTTTTTACGTTTCCCTTTGCTTCTCGACCTCTCAGCGTGTCCGTTACGGGGTGGGGAAAAAACGAAACAAACGGGTATTCAAATCAGATCAAAGATTGTCATATGCATAGGATACAGCGAAGTGTACACAGTACAATGAAAATGGTTATAAAACATAAAGATACAACTATTGTTAAAATGTTTCTTCGGTGGAAATCTAGTGGTCACTAGAGAGGAACGTTATATGTATATTTAGCTAAACAGGATGGACTCGATTTGCTACGTGGAAATATGGACGAGCTCTGTGGTGTAACCACATAAATATCTATAGGAATGTCCCCTCAGCACTGCAGGCAACCTGTATGCTCTGGCAATTCAATTAGCCTGCTTCCCAGAATGCCTCCCTATACAGTGCACTACCTTGGAGCTTGGCCCATCTCCGTTTGGGACGGAGATATTCTGGAATCCTGTGAGGGGAAAAAAAATAAAAAAATACATTGTTATCTAAGCCTCTCGTCCCAAAAATATTTTTTCTGCTCTTCTCTCGTTTGTTTCCCTGACATTTTCCTTGCTCCTCACATAAATGTGGTGATGATTATTTCGGAACGGTGTCTTCATCGATGGCTGCAATTGTTTTTTTAATGAATCTATTCCACAGTCAACGGGTAACGTAGAAGCATTTTGAATCAACTCAAACATGAATCCCCTTTTACACACAATCAAATCACACTCGGGATAGAATAGAGGAAGTTATCGGCGGTTACTACGTTTTGTTGACAATTACAATATTGGCATAGCATTTCAATAGGGTGCTATCTAAGCCTACTCTGTGGGATGCTGAATCTTCGAGTGCAAGATGTTGTGGTGGAAACGCTTTAGTCTACTCTCACCAGGGCCTGTTCTTCTGAACAGGAGATGAATAATCCACGCAATGAATTCTCCCCGGGCTGGGCTGTGGGGTGGCTAATGCAACAACAACAAAACACCGTAGAATAGCGAGCTGCAGGAAAAGACAAGGATACTGACAAGAGGTACGTTTTTTTTTCTTCACACAGTGTAGAAACACGACAGTGTGAGTGGAAAACCTGGTCGTTGTGGATGTCGTTTTAAAGCCAAACACGGCGAAACGGACCGTGCTTTCTAAAAAGTGATGATTCCTTCAAAACAACCAAACGCATATTAAGAGTTCTGAGATCTATGAACACAATGGAAATAAAACGGAATTAAAATAATGATTGTGGCGTTATACAATACATCGTTTAATAGCCAACTGCATATTACACACGGCAGGAAAACATTTTTTTTGTTTTTAAAAGAGAAACGATTTAAGAGGTAGATAAATCGATCAAAATTAAACACATTCTAGTAATGGCCTTTTGAGTGTGGATTGTATTATTATGGATAGACTGGTTACCTTATGCTATGCTCCTAACTTTCTATCCGTAAATCTGGGAGACAACAAATAGGCCATGCTGTTGGTTCACTGATGGTGCAGGGCGGTTCGGGAAAGGGAAAGGGGGATACCTAGTCAGTTGTAAAGGGGGATACCTAGTCAGTTGTAAAGGGGGATACCTAGTCAGTTGTAAAGGGGGATTCCTAGTCAGTTGTAAAGGGGGATACCTAGTCAGTTGTAAAGGGGGATACCTAGTCAGTTGTAAAGGGGGATTCCTAGTCAGTTGTAAAGGGGGATACCTAGTCAGTTGTAAAGGGGGATACCTAGTCAGTTGTAAAGGGGGATACCTAGTCAGTTGTAAAGGGGGATACCTAGTCAGTTGTAAAGGGGGATACCGCTGATACCTCGCCTCTGTCTTCCTTAAACTAGTACTGTAAAATGTATATTTTGCTGTGTGGGCACCCTAACCCTGTAAACTAGTACTGTAAAATGTATATTTTGCTGTGTGGGCACCTTAATCCTGTAAACTAGTACTGTAAAATGTATATTTTGCTGTGTGGGCACCCTAACCCTGTAAACTAGTACTGTAAAATTGATATTTTGCTGTGTGGGCACCCTAACCCTGTAAACTAGTACTGTAAAATTGATATTTTGCTGTGTGGGCACCTTAACCCTGTAAACTAGCACTGTAACATGTATAGTTTGCTGTGTGGGCACCTTAACCCTGTAAACTAGTACTGTAACATGTATAGTTTGCTGTGTGGGCACCTTAACCCTGTAAACTAGTACTGTAAACTGTATAGTTTGCTGTGTGGGCACCTTAACCCTGTTAAGCGGAGGGAGGGGTTGCATCCCAGATAGCCACCTTTTCCCTATTCAGTACACACATTTGGACCAGGGCCCTCTCTACTACTGATCAGTGCCCCCTCCTGTACCCCCAGCTGTGCCCCTGCGGTGCCCCCTGCTGTGCCCCCTGCGGTGGCTCTGCTGTGGCTCTGCTGTGTCCTCCTAGCCTGGACGTTTTCAGCAGACACATTGATTTGTTTCCTCCTCTCTCCTCCTCTTCTCCCATCTCATCCTCCTCCTCTCTCCCCCTCCTCTTCTCTCTCCTCCTCTTCTCCCATCTCCTCCTCTTTCTCTCTCCCCCTCTTCTCCTCTCCTCCTCTTCTCCCATCTCATCCTCCTCTTCTCCCATCTCCCATCTCCTCCTCCTATTCTCCCATCTCCCATCTCCTCCTCTTCTCCCATCTCCTCCTCCTCTTCTCCCATCTCCTCCTCTCTCCCACCTCTCCCCCTCTTCTCTCCTCTTGCAGAACAGCGGGGAGGTGTTCAGAGCACACTATGAACACAGAGGACACAGATGTACAGCAAACAGCAGAGATAAGACCTCCACCTTATGGGCTAGAGTGGAGTAACCAGCAGAGATAAGACCTCCACCTTGAGGGCTAGAGTGGAGTAACCAGCAGAGATAAGACCTCCACCTTATGGGCTAGAGTGGAGTAACCAGCAGAGATAAGACCTCCACCTTGAGGGCTAGAGTGGAGTAACCAGCAGAGATAAGACCTCCACCTTATGGGCTAGAGTGGAGTAACCAGTAACCAGCAGAGATAAGACCTCCACCTTATGGGCTATAGTGGAGTACCCAGCAGAGATAAGACCTCATATGGGCTAGAGTGGAGTAACCAGCAGAGATAAGACCTCCACCTTATGGGCTAGAGTGGAGTAACCAGTAACCAGCAGAGATAAGACCTCCACCTTATGGGCTAGAGTGGAGAAACCAGCAGAGATAAGACCTCCACCTTATGGGCTAGAGTGGAGTAACCAGCAGAGATAAGACCTCCTATGGGCTAGAGTGGAGTAACCAGTAACCAGCAGAGATAAGACCTCCACCTTATGGGCTAGAGTGGAGTAACCAGCAGAGATAAGACCTCCACCTTATGGGCTAGAGTGGAGTTACCAGCAGAGTTAAGACCTCCTATGGGCTAGAGTGGAGAAACCAGCAGAAATAAGACCTCCACCTTATGGGCTAGAGTGGAGAAACCAGCAGAGATAAGACCACCTTATGGGCTAGAGTGGAGAAACCAGCAGAGATAAGACCTCCACCTTATGGGCTAGAGTGGAGAAACCAGCAGAGATAAGACCACCTTATGGGCTAGAGTGGAGAAACCAGCAGAGATAAGACCTCCACCTTATTCCGCTAAATATATTATCACCCCATGTTTTTATTCAAACATTTCAATTCTGAATGCAATCATTTTTGACTGTAACACTGTTAGGTCACCCAGGTTGGTCCAGATGAACTGTTTTGCTCAGTCTCTCCTGAGGAATCTCAGGCAGGAATCTCTTGTTTACCTAGATCAGTTATTCCACTCTGAAGGCTAGCGTGAATTAGTCAGCCAAGCAAACATACCACCTCCATCTCCAGGTAAACATACCACCTCCTTCTCCAGGTAAACATACCACCTCCATCTCCAGGTAAACATACCACCTCCATCTACAGGTAAACATACCACCTCCATCTACAGGTAAACATACCACCTCCATCTCCAGGTAAACATACCACCTCCATCTACAGGTAAACATACCACCTCCATCTACAGGTAAACATACCTCCTCCATCTCCAGGTAAACATACCACCTCCTTCTCCAGGTAAACATACCACCTCCATCTCCAGGTAAACATACCACCTCCTTCTCCAGGTAAACATACCACCTCCATCTACAGGTAAACATACCACCTCCATCTACAGGTAAACATACCTCCTCCATCTCCAGGTAAACATACCACCTCCTTCTCCAGGTAAACATACCACCTCCATCTCCAGGTAAAAATACCACCTCCATCTCCAGGGAAAAATACCACCTCCATCTCCAGGTAAACATACCACCTCCTTCTCCAGGTAAACATACCACCTCCATCTCCAGGTAAACATACCACCTCCATCTCCAGGTAAACATACCACCACCATCTACAGGTAAACATACCACCTCCATCTCCAGGTAAACATACCACCTCCATCTACAGGTAAACATACCACCTCCATCTCCAGGTAAACATACCTCCTCCATCTCCAGGTAAACATACCACCTCCATCTCCAGGTAAACATACCACCTCCATCTCCAGGTAAACATACCACCTCCATCTCCAGGTAAACATACCACCTCCATCTCCAGGTAAACATACCACCTCCATCTCCAGGTAAACATACCACCTCCATCTACAGGTAAACATACCACCTCCATCTCCAGGTAAACATACCACCTCCATCTCCAGGTAAACATACCACCTCCATCTCCAGGTAAACATACCACCACCATCTCCAGGTAAACATACCACCACCATCTCCAGGTAAACATACCACCTCCATCTCCAGGTAAACATACCACCACCATCTACAGGTAAACATACCACCTCCTTCTCCAGGTAAACATACCACCTCCATCTCCAGGTAAACATACCACCTCCATCTCCAGGTAAACATACCACCTCCATCTCCAGGTAAACATACCACCTCCATCTCCAGGTAAACATACCACCTCCATCTCCAGGTAAACATACCACCTCCATCTCCAGGTAAACATACCACCTCCATCTCCAGGTAAACATACCACCTCCATCTACAGGTAAACATACCACCTCCATCTCCAGGTAAACATACCACCTCCATCTCCAGGTAAACATACCACCTCCATCTCCAGGTAAACATACCACCTCCATCTCCAGGTAAACATACCACCTCCATCTACAGGTAAACATACCACCTCCATCTCCAGGTAAACATACCACCTCCATCTCCAGGTAAACATACCACCTCCATCTCCAGGTAAACATACCACCTCCATCTCCAGGTAAACATACCACCTCCATCTCCAGGTAAACATACCACCTCCATCTCCAGGTAAACATACCACCTCCTTCTCCAGGTAAACATACCACCTCCATCTCCAGGTAAACATACCACCACCATCTACAGGTAAACATACCACCTCCATCTCCAGGTAAACATACCACCTCCATCTCCAGGTAAACATACCACCTCCATCTCCAGGTAAACATACCACCTCCATCTCCAGGTAAACATACCACCTCCATCTCCAGGTAAACATACCACCTCCATCTCCAGGTAAACATACCACCACCATCTACAGGTAAACATACCACCTCCATCTCCAGGTAAACATACCACCTCCATCTCCAGGTAAACATACCTCCTCCATCTCCAGGTAAACATACCACCTCCATCTCCAGGTAAACATACCACCTCCATCTCCAGGTAAACATACCACCTCCATCTCCAGGTAAACATACCACCTCCATCTCCAGGTAAACATACCACCTCCTGCTCCAGGTAAACATACCACCTCCATCTCCAGGTAAACATACCACCTCCATCTCCAGGTAAACATACCACCACCATCTACAGGTAAACATACCACCTCCTTCTCCAGGTAAACATACCACCTCCATCTCCAGGTAAACATACCACCTCCATCTCCAGGTAAACATACCACCTCCATCTCCAGGTAAACATACCACCACCATCTACAGGTAAACATACCACCTCCATCTACAGGTAAACATACCTCCTCCATCTCCAGGTAAACATACCTCCTCCATCTACAGGTAAACATACCACCTCCATCTACAGGTAAACATACCACCTCCATCTACAGGTAAACATACCACCTCCATCTACAGGTAAACATACCACCTCCATCTCCAGGTAAACATACCACCTCCATCTCCAGGTAAACATACCACCTCCATCTCCAGGTAAACATACCACCTCCATCTCCAGGTAAACATACCACCTCCATCTCCAGGTAAACATACCACCTCCATCTCCAGGTAAACATACCTCCTCCATCTCCAGGTAAACATACCACCTCCATCTCCAGGTAAACATACCACCTCCATCTCCAGGTAAACATACCACCTCCATCTACAGGTAAACATACCACCTCCATCTACAGGTAAACATACCACCTCCACCTCCAGGTAAACATACCACCTCCATCTACAGGTAAACATACCACCTCCATCTACAGGTAAACATACCACCTCCATCTCCAGGTAAACATACCACCTCCATCTCCAGGTAAACATACCACCTCCATCTCCAGGTAAACATACCACCTCCATCTACAGGTAAACATACCACCTCCATCTACAGGTAAACATACCACCTCCATCTCCAGGTAAACATACCACCTCCATCTACAGGTAAACATACCACCTCCATCTACAGGTAAACATACCACCTCCATCTCCAGGTAAACATACCACCTCCATCTACAGGTAAACATACCACCTCCATCTACAGGTAAACATACCACCACCATCTCCAGGTAAACATACCACCTCCATCTCCAGGTAAACATACCATCTCCATCTACAGGTAAACATACCACCTCCATCTACAGGTAAACATACCACCTCCATCTACAGGTAAACATACCACCTCCATCTACAGGTAAACATACCACCTCCATCTACAGGTAAACATACCACCTCCATCTACAGGTAAACATACCACCTCCATCTACAGGTAAACATACCACCTCCATCTACAGGTAAACATACCACCTCCATCTACAGGTAAACATACCACCTCCATCTCCAGGTAAACATACCACCTCCATCTACAGGTAAACATACCACCTCCATCTCCAGGTAAACATACCACCTCCATCTCCAGGTAAACATACCACCTCCATCTCCAGGTAAACATACCACCTCCATCTCCAGGTAAACATACCACCACCATCTCCAGGTAAACATACCACCTCCATCTCCAGGTAAACATACCACCTCCATCTACAGGTAAACATACCACCTCCATCTCCAGGTAAACATACCACCTCCATCTACAGGTAAACATACCACCTCCATCTACAGGTAAACATACCACCTCCATCTACAGGTAAACATACCACCTCCATCTACAGGTAAACATACCACCTCCATCTACAGGTAAACATACCACCTCCATCTACAGGTAAACATACCACCTCCATCTCCAGGTAAACATACCACCTCCATCTACAGGTAAACATACCACCTCCATCTCCAGGTAAACATACCACCTCCATCTACAGGTAAACATACCACCTCCATCTACAGGTAAACATACCACCTCCATCTCCAGGTAAACATACCACCTCCATCTCCAGGTAAACATACCACCTCCATCTCCAGGTAAACATACCACCTCCATCTACAGGTAAACATACCACCTCCATCTACAGGTAAACATACCACCTCCATCTACAGGTAAACATACCACCTCCATCTACAGGTAAACATACCACCTCCATCTCCAGGTAAACATACCACCACCATCTCCAGGTAAACATACCACCTCCATCTACAGGTAAACATACCACCTCCATCTCCAGGTAAACATACCACCTCCATCTACAGGTAAACATACCACCTCCATCTACAGGTAAACATACCACCTCCATCTCCAGGTAAACATACCACCTCCATCTACAGGTAAACATACCACCTCCATCTCCAGGTAAACATACCACCTCCATCTCCAGGTAAACATACCACCTCCATCTCCAGGTAAACATACCACCTCCATCTCCAGGTAAACATACCACCTCCATCTCCAGGTAAACATACCACCTCCATCTACAGGTAAACATACCACCTCCATCTCCAGGTAAACATACCACCTCCATCTACAGGTAAACATACCACCTCCATCTCCAGGTAAACATACCACCTCCATCTACAGGTAAACATACCACCTCCATCTCCAGGTAAACATACCACCTCCATCTCCAGGTAAACATACCACCTCCATCTCCAGGTAAACATACCACCTCCATCTACAGGTAAACATTCCATCTCCAGGTAAACATACCACCTCCATCTCCAGGTAAACATACCACCTCCATCTACAGGTAAACATACCACCTCCATCTCCAGGTAAACATACCACCTCCATCTCCAGGTAAACATACCACCTCCATCTACAGGTAAACATACCACCTCCATCTCCAGGTAAACATACCACCTCCATCTCCAGGTAAACATACCACCTCCATCTCCAGGTAAACATACCACCTCCATCTACAGGTAAACATACCACCTCCATCTACAGGTAAACATACCACCTCCATCTCCAGGTAAACATACCACCTCCATCTCCAGGTAAACATACCACCTCCATCTCCAGGTAAACATACCACCTCCATCTACAGGTAAACATACCACCTCCATCTCCAGGTAAACATACCACCTCCATCTACAGGTAAACATACCACCTCCATCTACAGGTAAACATTCCATCTCCAGGTAAACATACCACCTCCATCTACAGGTAAACATACCACCTCCATCTCCAGGTAAACATACCACCTCCATCTACAGGTAAACATACCACCTCCATCTACAGGTAAACATACCACCTCCATCTCCAGGTAAACATACCACCTCCATCTACAGGTAAACATACCACCTCCATCTCCAGGTAAACATACCACCTCCATCTCCAGGTAAACATACCACCTCCATCTCCAG
This sequence comes from Salvelinus alpinus, assembly GCF_045679555.1. Taxonomy (NCBI): domain Eukaryota; kingdom Metazoa; phylum Chordata; class Actinopteri; order Salmoniformes; family Salmonidae; genus Salvelinus; species Salvelinus alpinus. Next base: position 42,205,617 of record NC_092099.1, on the reverse strand, counting down.
GTAAACATTCCATCTCCAGGTAAACATACCGACTCCATCTCCAAGCAAACCAGGTAGGCCAACTGTGACCTGACCAAGATAAAGCAAAGCAGTGCGACACAAGTAAGTCAAAGGAAAATACTCAAATAGTAATATGAGCACATCATCTACAAAATTAATTTACGCTGAACAAAAATATAAACGCAACAATTTCAAAGATTTTTCCTGTGTTACAGTTCATATGAGGAAATCAGTCAATTGAAATTAATTTATTACGCCCTAATCTATGGATGTCACATGACTGGACATGCAGATATGGTGGTTGGTTAAAGATGCCTTGGAAAAAAACAAGTAGGGGCGTGAATCAGAAAACCAGTCAGTATCTGGTGTGATCACCATTTGCCTCATGCAGCGTGACACATCTCCTTGATTGTGTCCTGTGGAATGTTGCCTCACTCCTCGTCAATGGCTGTGCGAAGTTGCTGGATATTAGCGGGAATTGTAACACGCTGTCTTACACGTCGATCCAGAGCATCCCAAACATGCTCAATGGGGGACATGTTTGGTGAATATGCAGGCTATGGAAGAACTGGGACATTTTCAGCTTCCAGGAATTGTGTCCAGATCCTTGAGACATGGTTGTTGTGCATTATCATGCTGAAACATGAAGTGATGGTGGTGGATAAATGGCACAACAATGGACCCCAGGGTCTCATCACGGTATCTCTGTGTATTCATATTGCCATTGATAAAATGCAAGTGTGTTCGTTGTCTGTAGCTTATGCCTGCCCATACCATGACCCCACCGCCACCATGGGGCACTCTGTTCACAACGTTGACATCAGCAAACAGCTCGCCCAAACAACGCCATACACGTTGTCTGCCATCTGCCCAGGTACAGTTGAAACTGGGATTCATCCATGAAGAGTACACTTCTCCAGCGTGCCAGTGGCCATCGAAGGTGAACATTTGCCCACTGAAGTCAGTTACGACGCCGAACTGCAGTCAGGTCAAGACCTTGGTGAGGACGACGAGCACGCAGATGAGCCTCCCTGAGGCGGTTTCTGACCGTTTGTGCAGAAATTCTTCGGGTGTGCAAACCCACAGTTTCATCAGCTTTCCGGGTGGCTGGTCTCAGACGATCCCGCAGGCGAAGAAGCAGGATGTGGAGGTCCTGGACTGGCATGGTTACACGTGGTCTGTGGTTGAGGCCGGTTGGACGTACTGCCAAATTTTCTAAAATTATGTTGGAGGCGGCTTATGGTAAAGAAATTAACATTAAATTCTCTGGCAACAGCTCTAGTGGACATTCCTGCAATCAGTATACCAATTGCACGCTCCCTCAACTTGAAACATCTGTGGCATTGTGTTGTGTAACAAAACTGCACATTTTAGAGTGGCCATTTTATATGTTTCCAGCACAAGGTGCACCTGTGTAATGATCATGCTGTTAAATCAGCTTCTTGATATGCCAGACCTGTCAGGTGGATGGATTATCTTGGTAAAGGTGAAATGCTCACTAACAGGGATTTAAACAAATTTGTGAAGAACAATTGAGAGAATTAAATTAACTAAATAAACTATAAACTAAACTACATTTTTGAGAAATCGTCTTTTTGTGCGCATAGAAAATGTCTGGGATCATTTTCGGCTCATTAAACACGGAACCAAAACTTTACATGTTGCGTTTTATATTTTTTGTTCAGTATAAATGGAACACAAAGCTACTTGAACTTCTCATACAAACCAGAAGTTCTATCTAGTAATGTGTAGGATTTAGAAGTGTCTCTTAACGTCTGACTAGGCAACACTATCAGTGTCTTTCTTTATCTTTCTTTATCTACCTAGAATAAAGGAGCACTGACAGAGGTGACATGAAGGAGGGAGAAAAGCTTTTTCTTAGTCAAGAAAAAGAAGAACTAAAAAGATACTGTAAAGTGACCTAGACTGCATGAGTGATCAGTGGGTAAAATAGACCAGGGTTGACCAATGAGAAGGACTATATATTTTTTATTTAACCAGGCAAGTCAGTTAAGAACAAATTCTTATTTACAATGACTGCCTAGGAAGAGTGGGTTAACTGCCTTGCTCAGGGGCAGAACGACAGATTTTTACCTTGTCAGCTCGGGTATTACCTTTCGGTTACTGGCCCAACTCTCTAACCACTAGGCTACCTGCCACCCCGACTATAGGCGGGGCAAAATTCATTGGATGTGGTTCACTTGGAGGTGAAGTCCTGGAACACAGAATCACATGTTGAATACTACTTGGTGGTTTGATGCAGTTGTTAGATGAACTAGGAACTTCTTATTTTACATTACATCTTATACTTAAAAAAAAAAGAATGATAATGAAATCGAGAACAGTTAATCATATATTTTTAATAGATCAATTGTGCAGACATAATCACATTTTTTATTTCGTTAAGAATATATTTTCACATCCCAAGACACATATTACGTATATTAGGCTTAAGTTCTCAAGAGGTAAATAATGATTGAATGCACTTTTTCTTTACCTCATAAAATGCAACTTTTTCTAAGTTCCAATTATTCATAATTATTCACAATAAAACATTTATAAAATTTTGTATTTTAATGCAGTTATAATTTCAACAAAGCAAGAATAAGTAAGAAATTGCATTCATGCAGAAATTGCATTCTCTTCAGGGCCTCATTATTTCAGATGTAATTCATTGACCCAGAAACTAACTGTAGTCTATAAACCAACACACATCTGATCTGCATACACTTTGGTTTTTAATGCATCTACATATCTGCACACACTTTGGTTTTTAATTACTAGCTAGGCACTTAAAAAAAAAAAACTTTCACATGTTATATTGATGCTTGTAAATCCAATTTAGATCATTTGTTATGGACTATTGTTCCATTACAAAGTAGGTCTATATTTGAGATTTTAGGTAGCCTAACAGACTATTAAAATGTCATCGATGATACTGAACCTCGTAAAGATTGCCGGTCAGAGGAATCCCATTTTGAACATTCAATTGAGTTGACAGATTTCCTTCATTGCAATTCACTGCTTCATGCATGTACCTTATACATTCAATAGCTCAGTAACTAACAAAGCCAATCTCGTATAAGCAGCGATATTTTGGTGACCAGTGTAAATGACTTACATAGTAGTCTAAACTACAGGTACATTATTGGTGCTGAGAAGATGGCATGAGTGCCCTCCATAGGAAATAGGGTACTGTCTCTTTAACAAAGTGACAGCAAGTTGAGTGGTCCTAGTTAGTTCTGAACTGATCAGCAACAGAGGAATTTTGAGTTTAAACTAGGTAACAGAGTCTGATCTGTGGTAACTTTCTATTTGCACCCCAATACATAATATTATCGGTTATTGGTCCCTCGGTGGGAATTCTAACGGGAAAACAGAATAGTAAACAGCTACAAGTAGGAGGAATTTGCTGCAAGGAAAACTTGTGGAAAAGAGATGCCCGAGCTGGCTAGCTACAGTGGCTAGTGTGGGAAGACTCGTAAATAAGTTAGCTATTACCTAGCTTTTAATTACAACACATTACTTATGATACAGGTTATGGTACCGATTGGTGGTTTCCTCACTTGTTGCTCACTTTTAAATTAGCTTGAGTTTGCTGGCAAACAAGTTAGCCAGCAGTGCTAGGTAGTTGCTAGCTATAGCATCTTACCACAGTACTTGGGCTTATGGATTCAAGCCAATGAAGATAAAACTAAAAACAGTTAGCATACATCAATATAGCATCAATATTTGAAATTCCCTGTGTCCATGTCAGACAAACTCAAAAGACGGCGTTGATGCACAACGTTAACATCAAACAGCTCTAGATTTCCCCCCCCCCCTCCTCAACATTACCGAAGGCCTAATTTGGATGAAGAACCATCTTCATCATGAAAGTGACATTCGGTCGGACAGGTGTCGTGGTCCCGTGTAAAGGAGGGATGGACAGTCCGTGATCTCATTCAACAAGCCTTATTGGGAACCAGGTAGCTAGCTATACCGATTCTTTTTTAAACTATGTGTTGGATTGTTGTAATAATGTTTTGTGGTTATTAGGCCTAGGTCAAGATTAGGTTGTTCTGACCGGATAATTGGAGAACTATGATGAGGACTCTGATGAAATCAAAAATCATTGATGTTGAAATCACATTATATTCTGTCTCTTAATTTTCTCTCCACTTTATCATGGTACTGATGATGTCATCATATGCCATGTTGAACTTTAATCATCTTGGGACTTGTAGTTTCATAGTGACTTATTAAGGTATAGGATATTATTATAGCATACAGTCAGTGTTTCAGTTTTTCCCCTTTTTACAACGTTGATATTACATTCCATTTTTATTCTCAAGGTCTTGGGAAATTAAGCAATACCAGTGAGGTCTAAGTTGCAGTAATTGCATGATGAAAAATTCAAGCCTTGAACTTGATATTCTGCGCTCTGACAGGGCCACAGATGTGACTTGTTCCATTACTCTTCAGTGATGAATGCAAATGACACTATGATTCCTTGTGATTCGTCTGGTCTCTGGAGTGGTGAACCCTGGCCCTCATCAGAGATGTCCTTCAGTCAGTGCTCCAGATCTGATTGGCTCCATTATTAAAAGAGCACAGTCAGTCAGATACCAGTCAGACAGAAACCAGTCAGACAGAAACCAGTCAGACAGAAACCGGTCAGACAGAAACCGGTCAGACAGAAACCAGTCAGACAGAAACCAGTCGGTCAGAAACCAGTCGGTCAGACAGAAACCAGTCGGTCAGACAGAAACCAGTCGGTCAGACGGACACCGGTCCGTCTGACACCAGTCAGTCAGACACAGATGCAACCCCCCCTCGCTCTGTCTCTTCTCTCCCTCAAACTCGCTTTCTCTCCCTCCCCCCCTCGCTCTGTCTCTTCTCCCTCACCCCCCCTCGCTCTGTCTCTTCTCTCCCTCACCCCCCCGCCCCCCCGCTCTGTCTCTTCTCCCTCACCCCCCCTCGCTCTGTCTCTTCTCCCCCTCTCTCTAACCCTCTCATCCCTGTGGAACATCATCTGCCTCTTCTTGACTTATTTATAAAGCATCCTTCATCCTTTAATAAATGGTAACAGTCTCATCGTGTTGTCCTGCAGGGCTGGCTGAGATGGGGTTTTCAGATTGGCTTTGCAATACTGTGTGTTATTGCACTCGCTGCTAAACTGGCTGGCGATTTGACTGATTTCAGATGCGTCTGGTGGCTCCCATGCCCGATGCAGCAGAGTGCTGCTGAGACAGTAATATACGCCAGGCAATAGAAAGGACATTCTCCCCCACCATCCATCTCAAATCTCACAGAATAACATAAACCTAGTCTAACCCAGTCTAGTGGCCTAACCCAGTCTAGTGGCCTAACCCAGTCTAGTGGTCTAACCTAGTCTAACCCAGTCTAGTGGTCTAACTCAGTCTAGTGGTCTAACCCAGTCTAACCCAGTCTAGTGGTCTAACCCGGTCTAGTGGCCTAACTCAGTCTAGTGGTCTAACCCAGTCTAGTGGTCTAACCCGGTCTAGTGGCCTAACTCAGTCTAGTGGTCTAACCCAGTCTAGTGGTCTAACCCAGTCTAGTGGTCTAACCCAGTCTAGTGGTCTAACCCAGTCTAGTGGTCTAACCCAGTCTAGTGGTCTAACCCGGTCTAGTGGCCTAACTCAGTCTAGTGGTCTAACCCGGTCTAGTGGTCTAACTCAGTCTAGTGGTCTAACCCAGTCTAGTGTTCTAACCCGGTCTAGTGGCCTAACTCAGTCTAGTGGTCTAACCCAGTCTAGTGGTCTAACCCAGTCTAGTGGCCTAACCCAGTCTAGTGGCCTAACCCGGTCTAGTGGCCTAACTCGGTCTAGTGGCCTAACTCAAGCCACTAGACCGAGTTAGGCCACTAGACCGAGTTAGGCCACTAGACCGGGTTAGGCCACTAGACTGGGTTAAGCCACTAGACTAACCCAGTCTAGTGGCCTAACTCAGTCTAGTGGCCTAACTCAGTCTGGTGGTCTAACCCAGTCTAGTGGCCTAACCCAGTCTAGTGGCCTAACTCAGTCTAGTGGCCTAACCCAGTCTAGTGGCCTAACCCGGTCTAGTGGCCTAACTCGGTCTAGTGGCCTAACTCGGTCTAGTGGCCTAACTCGGTCTAGTGGCCTAACTCGGTCTAGTGGTCTAACCCGGTCTAGTGGTCTAACCCGGTCTAGTGGTCTAACCCAGTCTAGTGGTCTAACCCAGTCTAGTGGTCTAACCCGGTCTAGTGGCCTAACCCGGTTTAGTGGCCTAACTCGGTCTAGTGGCCTAACTCAAGCCACTAGACTGAGTTAGGCCACTAGACCGAGTTAGGCCACTAGACCGAGTTAGGCCACTAGACCGGGTTAGGCCACTAGACTGGGTTAAGCCACTAGACTAACCCAGTCTAGTGGCCTAACCCGGTCTAGTGGCCTAACTCGGTCTAGTGGCCTAACTCGGTCTAGTGGCCTAACTCGGTCTAGTGGCCTAACTCGGTCTAGTGGCCTAACTCGGTCTAGTGGCCTAACTCGGTCTAGTGGTCTAACCCAGTCTAGTGGTCTAACCCAGTCTAGTGGTCTAACCCAGTCTAGTGGTCTAACCCGGTCTAGTGGCCTAACTCAGTCTAGTGGTCTAACCCGGTCTAGTGGTCTAACTCAGTCTAGTGGTCTAACCCAGTCTAACCCAGTCTAGTGTTCTAACCCGGTCTAGTGGCCTAACTCAGTCTAGTGGTCTAACCCAGTCTAACCCAGTCTAGTGGTCTAACCCGGTCTAGTGGCCTAACTCAGTCTAGTGGCCTAACTCAGTCTAGTGGTCTAACCCAGTCTAGTGGTCTAACCCGGTCTAGTGGCCTAACTCGGTCTAGTGGCCTAACTCAAGCCACTAGACTGAGTTAGGCCACTAGACCGAGTTAGGCCACTAGACCGGGTTAGGCCACTAGACTGGGTTAAGCCACTAGACTAACCCAGTCTAGTGGCCTAACTCAGTCTAGTGGCCTAACTCAGTCTGGTGGTCTAACCCAGTCTAGTGGCCTAACTCAGTCTAGTGGCCTAACCCGGTCTAGTGGCCTAACTCGGTCTAGTGGCCTAACTCGGTCTAGTGGCCTAACTCGGTCTAGTGGCCTAACTCGGTCTAGTGGCCTAACTCGGTCTAGTGGCCTAACTCGGTCTAGTGGCCTAACTCGGTCTGGTGGCCTAACTCGGTCTGGTGGCCTAACTCGGTCTAGTGGCCTAACTCGGTCTAGTGGCCTAACTCGGTCTAGTGGCCTAACTCGGTCTAGTGGCCTAACTCGGTCTGGTGGCCTAACTCGGTCTAGTGGCCTAACTCGGTCTGGTGGCCTAACTCGGTCTGGTGGCCTAACTCGGTCTGGTGGCCTAACTCGGTCTGGTGGCCTAACTCGGTCTGGTGGCCTAACTCGGTCTGGTGGCCTAACTCGGTCTGGTGGCCTAACTCGGTCTGGTGGCCTAACCCGGTCTGGTGGCCTAACCCGGTCTGGTGGCCTAACCCGGTCTGGTGGCCTAACCCGGTCTGGTGGCCAAACCCGGTCTGGTGGCCAAACCCGGTCTGGTGGCCAAACCCGGTCTGGTGGCCTAACCCGGTCTGGTGGCCTAACCCGGTCTGGTGGCCTAACCCGGTCTGGTGGCCTAACCCGGTCTGGTGGCCTAACCCGGTCTAGTGGCCTAACTCGGTCTAGTGGCCTAACCCAGTCCCAGACTACTGCACACGGGAGGATCTAAAGGCCATGTTGCCACTGAGAACTGGGAAAATCTCGACTTCCTATTTAAGTGCGTTCAAGACAACTGGGAACTCGGAAAGAAATGAAAAATATTTTTGAACGATCATCAGACTCGGGACTCTTTCCAGAGCTCCAACTTTCCGACCTATAGATCACTGACGTCATGATTTGACCTCGTGTTTTTTTCCCAGAGTTCCCAGTTGTCTTGAAAGCACCATAAAACTCACGGTATCCTTCTCCAGCTCAAATCTGTGTGACGCTGGATTCAGTGCTCTCGTTTGCATTGAAACCAAATATCCATCCAGGTTGGATGTGACAGCAGAGATTGAGGTCAGACTCATTGACTGTCATAGTCCCACATTAACATGGGTTGAGGAGACGATCAGTGATGCTCCTAGAATGTTTTTCAATTGACTGTCATACCTCCCGAAATAAAAACGTTTTTTGACATGGTTGGGGTTGCGAGAATTTTCAGATATCAAAATGGGATCTTGGGCCCAAAAAAGTTTGGGAACCCCTGGTTTAGGTGGAGGGAGACTGGGGAACCCCTGGTTTAGGTGGAGGGAGACTGGGGAACCCCTGGTTTAGGTGGAGGGAGACTGGGGAACCCCTGGTTTAGGTGGAGGGAGACTGGGGAACCACATGGTTTAGGTGGAGGGAGACTGGGGAACCACTGGTTTAGGTGGAGGGAGACTGGGGAACCCCTGGTTTAGGTGGAGGGAGATTGGGGAACCCCTGGTTTAGGTGGAGGGAGACTGGGGAACCCCTGGTTTAGGTGGAGGGAGACTGGGGAACCACTGGTTTAGGTGGAGGGAGACTGGGGAACCACTGGTTTAGGTGGAGGGAGATTGGGGAACCCCTGGTTTAGGTGGAGGGAGATTGGGGAACCCCTGGTTTAGGTGGAGGGAGATTGGGGAACCCCTGGTTTAGGTGGAGGGAGACTGGGGAACCCCTGGTTTAGGTGGAGGGAGATTGGGGAACCCCTGGTTTAGGTGGAGGGAGACTGGGTAACCCCTGGTTTAGGTGGAGGGAGACTGGGGAACCCCTGGTTTAGGTGGAGGGAGACTGGGGAACCACTGGTTTAGGTGGAGGGAGATTGGGGAACCCCTGGTTTAGGTGGAGGGAGATTGGGGAACCCCTGGTTTAGGTGGAGGGAGATTGGGGAACCCCTGGTTTAGGTGGAGGGAGACTGGGGAACCCCTGGTTTAGGTGGAGGGAGACTGGGGAACCCCTGGTTTAGGTGGAGGGAGACTGGGGAACCCCTGGTTTAGGTGGAGGGAGACTGGGGAACCCCTGGTTTAGGTGGAGGGAGACTGGGGAACCCCTGGTTTAGGTGGAGGGAGACTGGGGAACCCCTGGTTTAGGTGGAGGGAGATTGGAGAACCCCTGGTTTAGGTGGAGGGAGATTGGGGAACCCCTGGTTTAGGTGGAGGGAGATTGGGGAACCCCTGGTTTAGGTGGAGGGAGACTGGGGAACCCCTGGTTTAGGTGGAGGGAGATTGGGGAACCCCTGGTTTAGGTGCTAGTTGTAATGTACTGCTAGTTGTATTGTAAGCGGTCCCTGAGATGGTTAGCAGAGACCGACTCTGTTAGTTCTGAACTGCTAGTTGTAATCTAAGCGATCCCCAAAGGAGGAAGCTAGTACTCGGCCAATAGCTTGCTGCTGGTCCTTTAAAATACACCTTCGAACTCATTGGCTCCGCGATAGTCCACTGCTCGCAATATGTGGTTCTATTACACACAGGGGAAAACGCCAGCTGAGACTCATTTCACGTTAAGATAACACGACTTCTCTGTGGCACTTGAAACACCTCGGTGAATACTTCAAACAAAGCGTGTGATAAATTGGGAGAGTGGCAACATTATTTATAACTCCTGTGAATGTATATAGGCCTAGTTCCTTTGAACATGAGACGCAGCCCTCTAATCCATACATCTTTAAATGCTTTAAACGTCTATTCTGTAACTGCTACTAGTCCTTTGTAAGGAAAACACCATGCTGCTTAACAAGGCAAAGTAACATGAGATTAGTGCACCTAAATCTAATAATCTAATAATAATGATAATGATGAGTTGCAGCAACAACTGAAAGGCCGAGTCGTAGCGGAGAGAGTGAGACTTCAATGGCTGTGGGTGAGATGTGGTAATTAAAGGGAGAGAGAGACTAGCTACTCTGTGCTGTGTAGCCTACTCTGTGCTGTGTGACCTACTCTGTGCTGTGTGACCTACTCTGTGCTGTGTGACCTACTCTGTGCTGTGTAGCCTACTCTGTGCTGTGTAGCCTACTCTGTGCCGTGTAGCCTACTCTGTGCCGTGCGACCTACTCTGTGCCGTGCGACCTACTCTGTGCTGTGCGACCTACTCTGTGGTGTGCGACCTACTCTGTGGTGTGCGACCTACTCTGTGGTGTGCGACCTACTCTGTGCTGTGCGACCTACTCTGTGCTGTGCGACCTACTCTGTGCTGTGCGACCTACTCTGTGCTGTGCGACCTACTCTGTGCTGTGCGACCTACTCTGTGCTGTGCGACCTACTCTGTGCTGTGCGACCTACTCTGTGCTGTGCGACCTACTCTGTGCTGTGTGACCTACTCTGTGCTGTGTGACCTACTCTGTGTTGTGTAGCCTACTCTGTGTTGTGTGACCTACTCTGTGCTGTGTGACCTACTCTGTGCTGTGTGACCTACTCTGTGTTGTGTAGCCTACTCTGTGTTGTGTGACCTACTCTGTGCTGTGTGACCTACTCTGTGCTGTGTGACCTACTCTGTATTGTGTTATCTACTCTGTGTGTGTAGCCTACTCTGTGCTGTGTAGCCTACTCTGTGCTGTGTAGCCTACTCTGTGCTGTGTAGCCTACTCTGTGCTGTGTAGCCTACTCTGTGATGTGTAACCTACTCTGTGCTGTGTAGCCTACTCTGTGCTGTGTAGCCTACTCTGTGCTGTGTAACCTACTCTGTGGTGTGTAATCTGCTCTGTGGTGTGTAATCTGCTCTGTGCTGTGTAGCCTACTCTGTGCTGTGTGACCTACTCTGTGCTGTGTGACCTACTCTGTGCTGTGTGACCTACTCTGTGCTGTGTGACCTACTCTGTGCTGTGTGACCTACTCTGTGCTGTGTGACCTCCTCTGTGCTGTGTGACCTCCTCTGTGCTGTGTGACCTCCTCTGTGCTGTGTGACCTCCTCTGTGCTGTGTGACCTCCTCTGTGCTGTGTGACCTCCTCTGTGCTGTGTGACCTACTCTGTACTGTGTGACTTCCTCTGTGCTGTGTGACCTCCTATGTGCTGTGTGACCTCCTCTGTGCTGTGTGACCTCCTCTGTGCTGTGTGACCTCCTCTGTGCTGTGTGACCTCCTCTGTGCTGTGTGACCTACTCTGTGCTGTGTAGCCTACTCTGTGCTGTGTAGCCTACTCTGTGCTGTGTAGCCTACTCTGTGCTGTGTAGCCTACTCTGTGCTGTGTAGCCTGCTCTGTGCTGTGTAGCCTGCTCTGTGCTGTGTAACCTGCTCTGTGCTGTGTAATCTGCTCTGTGCTGTGTAGCCTACTCTGTGCTGTGTGACCTACTCTGTATTGTGTTATCTACTCTGTGCTGTGTGACCTACTCTGTATTGTGTTATCTACTCTGTGATGTGTAGCCTACTCTGTGCTGTCTAACCTACTCTTTGCTGTGTAGCCTACTCTGTGCTGTGTAGCCTACTCTGTGCTGTGTAGCCTACTCTGTGCTGTGTAGCCTACTCTGTGCTGTGTAGCCTGCTCTGTGCTGTGTAACCTGCTCTGTGCTGTGTAATCTGCTCTGTGCTGTGTAGCCTACTCTGTGCTGTGTGACCTACTCTGTATTGTGTTATCTACTCTGTGCTGTGTAGCCTACTCTGTGCTGTGTAGCCTACTCTGTGCTGTGTAGCCTACTCTGTGGTGTGTGACCTCCTCTGTGCTGTGTGACCTCCTCTGTGCTGCGTGACCTCCTCTGTGCTGCGTGACCTATTCTGTGCTGCGTAGCCTACTCTGTGATGCGTAGCCTACTCTGTGCTGCGTAGCCTACTCTGTGATGCGTAGCCTACTCTGTGCTGTGTGGCCTACTCTGCGCTGTGTGGCCTACTCTGTGCTGTGTGATCTCCTCTGTGCTGTGTAGCCTACTCTGTGCTGTGTGGCCTACTCTGTGCTGTGTGGCCTACTCTGTGCTGTGTGGCCTACTCTGCGCTGTGTGGCCTACTCTGCGCCGTGTAGCCTACTCTGTGCTGTGTAGCCTACTCTGTGCTGTGTAGCCTACTCTGTGCTGTGTAGCCTACTCTGTGCTGTGTGGCCTACTCTGTGCTGTGTGGCCTACTCTGTGCTGTGTGGCCTACTCTGCGCTGTGTGGCCTACTCTGCGCTGTGTAGCCTACTCTGCGCTGTGTAGCCTACTCTGTGCTGTGTAGCCTACTCTGTGGTGTGTAGCCTACTCTGTGCTGTGTGACCTACTCTGTGGTGTGTAACCTACTCTGTGCTGTGTTATCTACTCTCTGCTGTGTGACCTGCCCCGTTGTGTATAATCTACTTCGTGTTATCTACTCTCTGCTGAGACTATGCAGGCAGGCAGGCAGGCAGGCAGGCAGGCAGGCGCTTCTTTCAGCGGCGTTGAGAGATCTACAGCCAAGCAAGAGTTTTCTGAATGTCCTCAAACAACCAGTGATGTAAGATGTAATCCTGAGACGGGTGTTTAGCTATCAGACTCTAATTCCACTCATTTCAAAACTCAGTCCTCCAGAAAGTGGAGAGCAACACTGATTTAGTTCTACAACGTGATATACAAAAAAGCTGCATTAGAAAGGATTACCTACACATACTGACCAGCTCATGTGTTATAGACATGATTACCTACACATACTGACCAGCTCATGTTATAGACAGGATTACCTACACATACTGACCAGCTCATATTATAGACAGGATTACCTACACATACTGACCAGCTCATGTTATAGACATGATTACCTACACATACTGACCAGCTCATGTTATAGACAGGATTACCTACACATACTGACCAGCTCATGTTATAGACAGGATTACCTACACATACTGACCAGCTCATATTATAGACAGGATTACCTACACATACTGACCAGCTCATGTTATAGACATGATTACCTACACATACTGACCAAATCATATTATAGACAGGATTACCTACACATACTGACCAGCTCATGTTATAGACATGATTACCTACACATACTGACCAGCTCATGTTATAGACATGATTACCTACACATACTGACCAGCTCATGTTATAGACATGATTACCTACACATACTGACCAGCTCATGTTATAGACATGATTACCTACACATACTGACCAGCTCATGTTATAGACATGATTACCTACACATACTGACCAAATCATATTATAGACAGGATTACCTACACATACTGACCAGCTCATGTTATAGACATGATTACCTACACATACTGACCAAATCATATTATAGACAGGATTACCTACACATACTGACCAGCTCATGTTATAGACATGATTACCTACACATACTGACCAGCTCATATTATAGACAGGATTACCTACACATACTGACCAGCTCATGTTATAGACATGATTACCTACACATACTGACCAGCTCATGTTATAGACATGATTACCTACACATACTGACCAGCTCATGTTATAGACATGATTACCTACACATACTGACCAGCTCATGTTATAGACATGATTACCTACACATACTGACCAGCTCATGTTATAGACATGATTACCTACACATACTGACCAAATCATATTATAGACAGGATTAACTACACATACTGACCAGCTCATGTTATAGACATGATTACCTACACATACTGACCAAATCATATTATAGACAGGATTACCTACACATACTGACCAGCTCATGTTATAGACAGGATTACCTACACATACTGACCAAATCATATTATAGACAGGATTACCTACACATACTGACCAGCTCATGTTATAGACATGATTACCTACACATACTGACCAGCTCATGTTATAGACATGATTACCTACACATACTGACCAGCTCATGTTATAGACATGATTACCTACACATACTGACCAGCTCATGTTATAGACATGATTACCTACACATACTGACCAGCTCATGTTATAGACATGATTACCTACACATACTGACCAAATCATATTATAGACAGGATTACCTACACATACTGACCAGCTCATGTTATAGACATGATTACCTACACATACTGACCAAATCATATTATAGACAGGATTACCTACACATACTGACCAGCTCATGTTATAGACATGATTACCTACACATACTGACCAGCTCATATTATAGACAGGATTACCTACACATACTGACCAGCTCATGTTATAGACATGATTACCTACACATACTGACCAGCTCATGTTATAGACATGATTACCTACACATACTGACCAGCTCATGTTATAGACATGATTACCTACACATACTGACCAGCTCATGTTATAGACATGATTACCTACACATACTGACCAGCTCATGTTATAGACATGATTACCTACACATACTGACCAAATCATATTATAGACAGGATTACCTACACATACTGACCAGCTCATGTTATAGACATGATTACCTACACATACTGACCAAATCATATTATAGACAGGATTACCTACACATACTGACCAGCTCATGTTATAGACATGATTACCTACACATACTGACCAGCTCATATTATAGACAGGATTACCTACACATACTGACCAGCTCATGTTATAGACATGATTACCTACACATACTGACCAGCTCATGTTATAGACATGATTACCTACACATACTGACCAGCTCATGTTATAGACATGATTACCTACACATACTGACCAGCTCATGTTATAGACATGATTACCTACACATACTGACCAGCTCATGTTATAGACATGATTACCTACACATACTGACCAGCTCATATTATAGACAGGATTACCTACACATACTGACCAGCTCATGTTATAGACATGATTACCTACACATACTGACCAGCTCATGTTATAGACATGATTACCTACACATACTGACCAGCTCATGTTATAGACATGATTACCTACACATACTGACCAGCTCATGTTATAGACATGATTACCTACACATACTGACCAGGTCATATTATAGACAGGATTACCTACACATACTGACCAGCTCATGTTATAGACATGATTACCTACACATACTGACCAGCTCATGTTATAGACATGATTACCTACACATACTGACCAGCTCATGTTATAGACATGATTACCTACACATACTGACCAGCTCATATTATAGACATGATTACCTACACATACTGACCAGCTCATATTATAGACAGGATTACCTACACATACTGACCAGCTCATGTTATAGACAGAAGCGCACTACATGGTAGACCAATCCTAACTCATCTCTCGGCATGTCCAGCCCACTCATTATCTCAGCCAATCATGGGATAGCAGGAAGATTGCTGTTGTCTTTTTCTGTGGCTAAACTAACAAGGCTCTTAAATGTAACAATTTTCTTAATATTTCCAGACGGCATTCACATTTGTTATTAAGGCATATGAAAGTTCACATGTTCCAGAAGGCATTTCTGCCGAAAAACGCTATTTAATGAAAAAAATAATGCGTTCAAATGGCTCTCCTGTGAAGTAGTTTCCTGAAAAAGGGGACACATATGATGTAGTAAATTGCTTGTAGCCTGTAGCAGTGCATTAGACCAGTATGATGTAGTAAAGCATTAGACCAGTATGATGTAGTAAAGCATTAGACCAGTATGATATAGTAAAGCATTAGACCAGTATGATGTAGTAAAGCATTAGACCAGTATGATGTAGTAAAGCATTAGACCAGTATGATGTAGTGGAGCATTAGACCAGTATGATGTAGTAAAGCGTTAGACCAGTATGATGTAGTAAAGCGTTAGACCAGTATGATGTAGTAAAGCGTTAGACCAGTATGATGTAGTAAAGCATTAGACCAGTATGATGTAGTAAAGCATTAGACCAGTATGATGTAGTAAAGCATTAGACCAGTATGATGTAGTAAAGCATTAGACCAGTATGATGTAGTAAAGCATTAGACCAGTATGATGTAGTAAAGCATTAGACCAGTATGATGTAGTAAAGCATTAGACCAGTATGATGTAGTAAAGCATTAGACCAGTATGATGTAGTAAAGCATTAGACCAGTATGATGTAGTAAAGCATTAGACCAGTATGATATAGTAAAGCATTAGACCAATATGATGTAGTAAAGCATTAGACCAGTATGATGTAGTAAAGCATTAGACCAGTATGATGTAGTAAAGCATTAGACCAGTATGATGTAGTAAAGCATTAGACCAGTATGATGTAGTAAAGCATTAGACCAGTATGATGTAGTAAAGCATTAGACCAGTATGATGTAGTAAAGCATTAGACCACAATGATGTAGTAAAGCATTAGACCAGTATGATGTAGTAAAGCATTAGACCACAATGATGTAGTAAAGCATTAGACCAGTATGATGTAGTAAAGCATTAGACCAGTATGATGTAGTAAAGCGTGTGGCCTGCAGCAGTGCATTCTCCGAATTGTCAGTGGAGCCTGAGGAAGAGAGGGGAGGAAGAGAGGGGAGGAAGAGAGGGGAGGAAGAGAGGGGAGGAGGTGGTCGGAAGACTGGAGTCACTCAGGAAGTTATCAGACTGCTGAAAAGGGCCACTTAATTACTAAGACAAATGGAGTGAGGGAGTGAGGGAGGGAGTGAGGGAGGGAGGGTGCTGCCTTGCTATTATTTCATTAGGACCAGGAATGCCAGATGCCTGAGCACTGAGCTGGATGCTGTTAGAATGAGCTGATAGCATCTATAACCATGGCCCAGCGCCAGAAAAACAACAATTACAGGTAGAGGCAGGGCATCACATTAGTAGTAGTCTAGTAGTAGTCTAGTGGTAGTCTAGTGGTAGTCTAGTGGTAGTCTAGTAGTAGTCTAGTAGTAGTCTAGTGGTAGTCTAGTAGTAGTCTAGTGGTAGTCTAGTAGTAGTCTAGTGGTAGTCTAGTGGTAGTCTAGTAGTAGTCTAGTAGTAGTCTAGTGGTAGTCTAGTGGTAGTCTAGTAGTAGTCTAGTGGTAGTCTAGTGGTAGTCTAGTGGTAGTCTAGTAGTAGTCTAGTGGTAGTCTAGTAGTAGTCTAGTGGTAGTCTAGTAGTAGTCTAGTAGTAGTCTAGTAGTAGTCTAGTAGTAGTCTAGTAGTAGTCTAGTGGTAGTCTAGTAGTAGTCTAGTGGTAGTCTAGTGGTAGTCTAGTAGTAGTCTAGTGGTAGTCTAGTAGTAGTCTAGTAGTAGTCTAGTGGTAGTCTAGTGGTAGTCTAGTGGTAGTCTAGTGGTAGTCTAGTAGTAGTCTAGTAGTAGTCTAGTGGTAGTCTAGTGGTAGTCTAGTGGTAGTCTAGTTGTAGTCTAGTAGTAGTCTAGTGGTAGTCTAGTGGTAGTCTAGTGGTAGTCTAGTGGTAGTCTAGTGGTAGTCTAGTGGTAGTCTAGTAGTAGTCTAGTGGTAGTCTAGTGGTAGTCTAGTGGTAGTCTAGTGGTAGTCTAGTGGTAGTCTAGTGGTAGTAGTAGTCTAGTAGTAGTCTAGTGGTAGTCTAGTGGTAGTCTCGTGGTAGTCTAGTGGTAGTCTAGTAGTAGTCTAGTGGTAGTCTAGTGGTAGTCTAGTGGTAGTCTAGTGGTAGTCTAGTGGTAGTCTAGTAGTAGTCTAGTAGTAGTCTAGTAGTAGTCTAGTGTTAGTCTAGTGGTAGTCTAGTGGTAGTCTAGTGGTAGTCTAGTGGTAGTCTAGTAGTAGTCTAGTAGTAGTCTAGTGGTAGTCTAGTGGTAGTCTAGTGGTAGTCTAGTAGTAGTCTAGTGGTAGTCTAGTAGTAGTCTAGTAGTAGTCTAGTGGTAGTCTAGTAGTAGTCTAGTGGTAGTCTAGTGGTAGTCTAGTGGTAGTCTAGTGGTAGTCTAGTAGTAGTAGTAGTCTAGTGGTAGTCTAGTGGTAGTCTAGTGGTAGTCTAGTGGTAGTCTAGTGGTAGTCTAGTAGTAGTCTAGTGGTAGTCTAGTGGTAGTCTAGTGGTAGTCTAGTAGTAGTCTAGTAGTAGTCTAGTGGTAGTCTAGTGGTAGTCTAGTGGTAGTCTAGTGGTAGTCTAGTGGTAGTCTAGTAGTAGTCTAGTGGTAGTCTAGTGGTAGTCTAGTAGTAGTCTAGTGGTAGTCTAGTGGTAGTCTAGTAGTAGTCTAGTAATAGTCTAGTAGTAGTCTAGTGGTAGTCTAGTAGTAGTCTAGTGGTAGTCTAGTAGTAGTCTAGTGGTAGTCTAGTGGTAGTCTAGTGGTAGTCTAGTAGTAGTCTAGTAGTAGTCTAGTGGTAGTCTAGTAGTAGTCTAGTGGTAGTCTAGTGGTAGTCTAGTAGTAGTCTAGTGGTAGTCTAGTGGTAGTCTAGTGGTAGTCTAGTGGTAGTCTAGTAGTAGTCTAGTGGTAGTCTAGTAGTAGTCTAGTAGTAGTCTAGTGGTAGTCTATTAGTAGTCTAGTGGTAGTCTAGTGGTAGTCTAGTGGTAGTCTAGTGGTAGTCTAGTGGTAGTCTAGTGGTAGTCTAGTAGTAGTCTAGTGGTAGTCTAGTGGTAGTCTAGTAGTAGTCTAGTGGTAGTCTAGTAGTAGTCTAGTAGTAGTCTAGTGGTAGTCTAGTGGTAGTCTAGTGGTAGTCTAGTGGTAGTCTAGTGGTAGTCTAGTGGTAGTCTAGTGGTAGTCTAGGGGTAGTCTAGTAGTAGTGGTAGTCTAGTGGTAGTCTAGTAGTAGTCTAGTGGTAGACTAGTGGTAGTCTAGTAGTAGTCTAGTAGTAGTGGTAGTCTAGTGGTAGTCTAGTGGTAGTCTAGTGGTAGTCTAGGGGTAGTCTAGTGGTAGTCTAGTGGTAGTCTAGTAGTAGTCTAGTAGTAGTCTAGTGGTAGTCTAGTAGTAGTCTAGTGGTAGTCTAGGGGTAGTCTAGTGGTAGTCTAGTGGTAGTCTAGTGGTAGTCTAGTAGTAGTCTAGTAGTAGTCTAGTAGTAGTCTAGTGGTAGTCTAGTGGTAGTCTAGTAGTAGTCTAGTGGTAGTCTAGTGGTAGTCTAGTAGTAGTCTAGTGGTAGTCTAGTGGTAGTCTAGTGGTAGTCTAGTAGTAGTCTAGTAGTAGTCTAGTAGTAGTCTAGTAGTAGTGGTAGTCTAGTGGTAGTCTAGTGGTAGTCTAGTGGTAGTCTAGTGGTAGTCTAGTGGTAGTCTAGTGGTAGTCTAGTAGTAGTCTAGTGGTAGTCTAGTGGTAGTCTAGGGGTAGTCTAGGGGTAGTCTAGTGGTAGTCTAGTGGTAGTCTAGTGGTAGTCTAGTAGTAGTCTAGTGGTAGTCTAGGGGTAGTCTAGGGGTAGTCTAGTGGTAGTCTAGTAGTAGTCTAGTGGTAGTCTAGTGGTAGTCTAGTGGTAGTCTAGTGGTAGTCTAGTAGTAGTCTAGTAGTAGTCTAGTAGTAGTCTAGTAGTAGTGGTAGTCTAGTGGTAGTCTAGTAGTAGTCTAGTGGTAGTCTAGGGGTAGTCTAGTGGTAGTCTAGTGGTAGTCTAGTGGTAGTCTAGTAGTAGTCTAGTAGTAGTCTAGTAGTAGTCTAGTGGTAGTCTAGTAGTAGTCTAGTGGTAGTCTAGTGGTAGTCTAGTGGTAGTCTAGTGGTAGTCTAGTGGTAGTCTAGTAGTAGTCTAGTAGTAGTCTAGTAGTAGTGGTAGTCTAGTGGTAGTCTAGTAGTAGTCTAGTGGTAGTCTAGTAGTAGTCTAGTGGTAGTCTAGTGGTAGTCTAGTAGTAGTCTAGTGGTAGTCTAGTGGTAGTCTAGTAGTAGTCTAGTGGTAGTCTAGTGGTAGTCTAGTGGTAGTCTAGTGGTAGTCTAGTAGTAGTCTAGTAGTAGTCTAGTAGTAGTGGTAGTCTAGTGGTAGTCTAGTAGTAGTCTAGTGGTAGTCTAGTGGTAGTCTAGGGGTAGTCTAGTGGTAGTCTAGTAGTAGTCTAGGGGTAGTCTAGTGGTAGTCTAGTGGTAGTCTAGTGGTAGTCTAGTGGTAGTCTAGTGGTAGTCTAGTGGTAGTCTAGTAGTAGTCTAGTAGTAGTGGTAGTCTAGTAGTAGTCTAGTGGTAGTCTAGTGGTAGTCTAGTGGTTGTCTAGTAGTAGTCTAGTGGTAGTCTAGTGGTAGTCTAGTAGTAGTCTAGTGGTAGTCTAGTGGTAGTCTAGTGGTAGTCTAGTAGTAGTCTAGTAGTAGTCTAGTAGTAGTCTAGTGGTAGTCTAGTAGTAGTCTAGTGGTAGTCTAGTAGTAGTGGTAGTCTAGTGGTAGTCTAGTGGTAGTCTAGTGGTAGTCTAGTAGTAGTCTAGTGGTAGTCTAGTGGTAGTCTAGTAGTAGTCTAGTAGTAGTGGTAGTCTAGTGGTAGTCTAGTGGTAGTCTAGTGGTAGTCTAGTAGTAGTCTAGTGGTAGTCTAGTGGTAGTCTAGTAGTAGTCTAGTAGTAGTCTAGTGGTAGTCTAGTGGTAGTCTAGTGGTAGTCTAGTAGTAGTCTAGTGGTAGTCTAGTAGTAGTGGTAGTCTAGTGGTAGTCTAGTGGTAGTCTAGTGGTAGTCTAGTAGTAGTCTAGTAGTAGTCTAGTGGTAGTCTAGTAGTAGTCTAGTGGTAGTCTAGTGGTAGTCTAGTGGTAGTCTAGTAGTAGTCTAGTGGTAGTCTAGTAGTAGTCTAGTGGTAGTCTAGTGGTAGTCTAGTAGTAGTCTAGTAGTAGTCTAGTGGTAGTCTAGTAGTAGTCTAGTAGTAGTCTAGTAGTAGTCTAGTGGTAGTCTAGTGGTAGTCTAGTAGTAGTCTAGTGGTAGTCTAGTAGTAGTCTAGTAGTAGTAGTAGTCTAGTGGTAGTCTAGTAGTAGTCTAGTGGTAGTCTAGTAGTAGTCTAGTGGTAGTCTAGGGGTAGTCTAGTGGTAGTCTAGTGGTAGTCTAGTGGTAGTCTAGTAGTAGTCTAGTAGTAGTCTAGTAGTAGTCTAGTGGTAGTCTAGTGGTAGTCTAGTAGTAGTCTAGTAGTAGTCTAGTGGTAGTCTAGTAGTAGTCTAGTGGTAGTCTAGTGGTAGTCTAGTGGTAGTCTAGTAGTAGTCTAGTAGTAGTCTAGTAGTAGTCTAGTGGTAGTCTAGTGGTAGTCTAGTGGTAGTCTAGTGGTAGTCTAGTGGTAGTCTAGTAGTAGTCTAGTAGTAGTCTAGTGGTAGTCTAGTGGTAGTCTAGGGGTAGTCTAGGGGTAGTCTAGTGGTAGTCTAGTGGTAGTCTAGTGGTAGTCTAGTAGTAGTCTAGTGGTAGTCTAGGGGTAGTCTAGGGGTAGTCTAGTGGTAGTCTAGTAGTAGTCTAGTGGTAGTCTAGTGGTAGTCTAGTGGTAGTCTAGTGGTAGTCTAGTGGTAGTCTAGTAGTAGTCTAGTAGTAGTCTAGTAGTAGTGGTAGTCTAGTGGTAGTCTAGTAGTAGTCTAGTGGTAGTCTAGGGGTAGTCTAGTGGTAGTCTAGTGGTAGTCTAGTGGTAGTCTAGTAGTAGTCTAGTAGTAGTCTAGTAGTAGTCTAGTGGTAGTCTAGTAGTAGTCTAGTGGTAGTCTAGTGGTAGTCTAGTGGTAGTCTAGTGGTAGTCTAGTGGTAGTCTAGTAGTAGTCTAGTAGTAGTCTAGTAGTAGTGGTAGTCTAGTGGTAGTCTAGTAGTAGTCTAGTGGTAGTCTAGTAGTAGTCTAGTGGTAGTCTAGTGGTAGTCTAGTAGTAGTCTAGTGGTAGTCTAGTGGTAGTCTAGTGGTAGTCTAGTAGTAGTCTAGTGGTAGTCTAGTGGTAGTCTAGTGGTAGTCTAGTGGTAGTCTAGTAGTAGTCTAGTAGTAGTCTAGTAGTAGTGGTAGTCTAGTGGTAGTCTAGTAGTAGTCTAGTGGTAGTCTAGGGGTAGTCTAGTGGTAGTCTAGTAGTAGTCTAGGGGTAGTCTAGGCGTAGTCTAGTGGTAGTCTAGTGGTAGTCTAGTGGTAGTCTAGTGGTAGTCTAGTGGTAGTCTAGTAGTAGTCTAGTAGTAGTGGTAGTCTAGTAGTAGTCTAGTGGTAGTCTAGTGGTAGTCTAGTGGTTGTCTAGTAGTAGTCTAGTGGTAGTCTAGTGGTAGTCTAGTAGTAGTCTAGTGGTAGTCTAGTGGTAGTCTAGTGGTAGTCTAGTAGTAGTCTAGTAGTAGTCTAGTAGTAGTCTAGTAGTAGTCTAGTGGTAGTCTAGTAGTAGTCTAGTGGTAGTCTAGTAGTAGTGGTAGTCTAGTGGTAGTCTAGTGGTAGTCTAGTGGTAGTCTAGTAGTAGTCTAGTGGTAGTCTAGTGGTAGTCTAGTAGTAGTCTAGTAGTAGTGGTAGTCTAGTGGTAGTCTAGTGGTAGTCTAGTGGTAGTCTAGTGGTAGTCTAGTGGTAGTCTAGTAGTAGTCTAGTAGTAGTCTAGTGGTAGTCTAGTGGTAGTCTAGTAGTAGTCTAGTGGTAGTCTAGTAGTAGTGGTAGTCTAGTGGTAGTCTAGTGGTAGTCTAGTGGTAGTCTAGTAGTAGTCTAGTAGTAGTCTAGTGGTAGTCTAGTAGTAGTCTAGTGGTAGTCTAGTGGTAGTCTAGTGGTAGTCTAGTAGTAGTCTAGTAGTAGTCTAGTGGTAGTCTAGTAGTAGTCTAGTGGTAGTCTAGTGGTAGTCTAGTAGTAGTCTAGTAGTAGTCTAGTGGTAGTCTAGTAGTAGTCTAGTAGTAGTCTAGTAGTAGTCTAGTGGTAGTCTAGTGGTAGTCTAGTAGTAGTCTAGTGGTAGTCTAGTAGTAGTCTAGTAGTAGTAGTAGTCTAGTGGTAGTCTAGTAGTAGTCTAGTGGTAGTCTAGTAGTAGTCTAGTGGTAGTCTAGTAGTAGTCTAGTGGTAGTCTAGTGGTAGTCTAGTAGTAGTCTAGTGGTAGTCTAGTGGTAGTCTAGTGGTAGTCTAGTAGTAGTCTAGTAGTAGTCTAGTAGTAGTCTAGTAGTAGTAGTAGTCTAGTGGTAGTCTAGTAGTAGTCTAGTGGTAGTCTAGTGGTAGTCTAGTAGTAGTCTAGTAGTAGTCTAGTGGTAGTCTAGTGGTAGTCTAGTAGTAGTCTAGTGGTAGTCTAGTGGTAGTCTAGTAGTAGTCTAGTGGTAGTCTAGTGGTAGTCTAGTAGTAGTCTAGTGGTAGTCTAGTGGTAGTCTAGTAGTAGTCTAGTAGTAGTCTAGTGGTAGTCTAGTAGTAGTCTAGTGGTAGTCTAGTAGTAGTCTAGTAGTAGTCTAGTGGTAGTCTAGTGGTAGTCTAGTGGTAGTCTAGTGGTAGTCTAGTGGTAGTCTAGTGGTAGTCTAGTGGTAGTCTAGTAGTAGTCTAGTAGTAGTCTAGTGGTAGTCTAGTGGTAGTCTAGTGGTAGTCTAGTGGTAGTCTAGTGGTAGTCTAGTAGTAGTCTAGTGGTAGTAGTAGTCTAGTAGTAGTCTAGTGGTAGTCTAGTGGTAGTCTAGTAGTAGTCTAGTGGTAGTCTAGTGGTAGTCTAGTGGTAGTCTAGTAGTAGTCTAGTGGTAGTCTAGTGGTAGTCTAGTGGTAGTCTAGTA
Organism: Salvelinus alpinus; assembly: GCF_045679555.1. NCBI lineage: Eukaryota > Metazoa > Chordata > Actinopteri > Salmoniformes > Salmonidae > Salvelinus > Salvelinus alpinus. The sequence goes on along the minus strand of NC_092099.1, from coordinate 42,182,346 downwards.
GTAGTCTAGTTGTAGTCTAGTGGTAGTCTAGTAGTAGTCTAGTGGTAGTCTAGTGGTAGTCTAGTGGTAGTCTAGTAGTAGTAGTAGTAGTCTAGTGGTAGTCTAGTGGTAGTCTAGTGGTAGTAGTAGTCTAGTGGTAGTCTAGTGGTAGTCTAGTGGTAGTCTAGTAGTAGTCTAGTGGTAGTCTAGTAGTAGTCTAGTAGTAGTCTAGTGGTAGTCTAGTGGTAGTCTAGTAGTAGTCTAGTAGTAGTCTAGTAGTAGTCTAGTGGTAGTCTAGGGGTAGTCTAGTGGTAGTCTAGTAGTAGTCTAGTAGTAGTCTAGTGGTAGTAGTAGTCTAGTAGTAGTCTAGTGGTAGTCTAGTGGTAGTCTAGTGGTAGTCTAGTAGTAGTCTAGTGGTAGTCTAGTGGTAGTCTAGTAGTAGTCTAGTGGTAGTCTAGTGGTAGTCTAGTGGTAGTCTAGTAGTAGTCTAGTAGTAGTCTAGTGGTAGTCTAGTAGTAGTCTAGTGGTAGTCTAGTAGTAGTCTAGTGGTAGTCTAGTGGTAGTCTAGTAGTAGTCTAGTAGTAGTCTAGTGGTAGTCTAGTGGTAGTCTAGTAGTAGTCTAGTGGTAGTCTAGTGGTAGTCTAGTAGTAGTCTAGTGGTAGTCTAGTAGTAGTCTAGTAGTAGTCTAGTGGTAGTCTAGTGGTAGTCTAGTGGTAGTCTAGTAGTAGTCTAGTGGTAGTCTAGTGGTAGTCTAGTGGTAGTCTAGTGGTAGTCTAGTGGTAGTCTAGTAGTAGTCTAGTGGTAGTCTAGTGGTAGTCTAGTAGTAGTCTAGTGGTAGTCTAGTGGTAGTCTAGTAGTAGTCTAGTAGTAGTCTAGTAGTAGTCTAGTGGTAGTCTAGTGGTAGTCTAGTAGTAGTCTAGTGGTAGTCTAGTGGTAGTCTAGTGGTAGTCTAGTAGTAGTCTAGTGGTAGTCTAGTAGTAGTCTAGTAGTAGTAGTAGTCTAGTAGTAGTCTAGTGGTAGTCTAGTAGTAGTCTAGTAGTAGTCTAGTGGTAGTCTAGTGGTAGTCTAGTAGTAGTCTAGTGGTAGTCTAGTGGTAGTCTAGTGGTAGTCTAGTAGTAGTCTAGTAGTAGTCTAGTAGTAGTAGTAGTCTAGTGGTAGTCTAGTAGTAGTCTAGTGGTAGTCTAGTAGTAGTCTAGTAGTAGTCTAGTGGTAGTCTAGTGGTAGTCTAGTAGTAGTCTAGTGGTAGTCTAGTGGTAGTCTAGTAGTAGTCTAGTGGTAGTCTAGTGGTAGTCTAGTAGTAGTCTAGTAGTAGTCTAGTAGTAGTCTAGTGGTAGTCTAGTAGTAGTCTAGTGGTAGTCTAGTAGTAGTCTAGTAGTAGTCTAGTGGTAGTCTAGTGGTAGTCTAGTGGTAGTCTAGTAGTAGTCTAGTAGTAGTCTAGTGGTAGTCTAGTGGTAGTCTAGTGGTAGTCTAGTAGTAGTCTAGTGGTAGTCTAGTGGTAGTCTAGTGGTAGTCTAGTGGTAGTCTAGTAGTAGTCTAGTAGTAGTCTAGTGGTAGTCTAGTGGTAGTCTAGTAGTAGTCTAGTGGTAGTCTAGTGGTAGTCTAGTGGTAGTCTAGTAGTAGTCTAGTGGTAGTAGTAGTCTAGTAGTAGTCTAGTGGTAGTCTAGTGGTAGTCTAGTGGTAGTCTAGTGGTAGTCTAGTGGTAGTCTAGTAGTAGTCTAGTGGTAGTCTAGTGGTAGTCTAGTAGTAGTCTAGTAGTAGTCTAGTGGTAGTCTAGTAGTAGTCTAGTAGTAGTCTAGTGGTAGTCTAGTGGTAGTCTAGTAGTAGTAGTAGTAGTCTAGTGGTAGTCTAGTGGTAGTAGTAGTCTAGTAGTAGTCTAGTGGTAGTCTAGTGGTAGTCTAGTGGTAGTCTAGTAGTAGTCTAGTAGTAGTCTAGTGGTAGTCTAGTGGTAGTCTAGTAGTAGTCTAGTAGTAGTCTAGTGGTAGTCTAGGGGTAGTCTAGTGGTAGTCTAGTAGTAGTCTAGTAGTAGTCTAGTGGTAGTCTAGTGGTAGTCTAGTGGTAGTAGTAGTCTAGTAGTAGTCTAGTGGTAGTCTAGTAGTAGTCTAGTGGTAGTCTAGTGGTAGTCTAGTGGTAGTCTAGTAGTAGTCTAGTGGTAGTCTAGTAGTAGTCTAGTAGTAGTCTAGTAGTAGTCTAGTGGTAGTCTAGTAGTAGTCTAGTAGTAGTCTAGTGGTAGTCTAGTGGTAGTCTAGTAGTAGTCTAGTGGTAGTCTAGTAGTAGTCTAGTAGTAGTCTAGTGGTAGTCTAGTGGTAGTCTAGTGGTAGTCTAGTGGTAGTAGTAGTCTAGTGGTAGTCTAGTAGTCTAGTGGTAGTCTAGTGGTAGTCTAGTAGTAGTCTAGTGGTAGTCTAGTGGTAGTCTAGTAGTAGTCTAGTGGTAGTCTAGTGGTAGTCTAGTAGTAGTCTAGTGGTAGTCTAGTGGTAGTCTAGTGGTAGTCTAGTAGTAGTCTAGTAGTAGTCTAGTGGTAGTCTATTAGTAGTCTAGTGGTAGTCTAGTAGTAGTCTAGTAGTAGTCTAGTGGTAGTCTAGTAGTAGTCTAGTAGTAGTCTAGTGGTAGTCTAGTAGTAGTCTAGTGGTAGTCTAGTAGTAGTCTAGTGGTAGTCTAGTGGTAGTCTAGTAGTAGTCTAGTGGTAGTCTAGTGGTAGTCTAGTGGTAGTCTAGTAGTAGTCTAGTAGTAGTCTAGTGGTAGTCTAGTAGTAGTCTAGTGGTAGTCTAGTGGTAGTCTAGTAGTAGTCTAGTGGTAGTCTCTAGTAGTAGTCTAGTGGTAGTCTAGTGGTAGTCTAGTGGTAGTCTAGTAGTAGTCTAGTAGTAGTCTAGTAGTAGTCTAGTGGTAGTCTATTAGTAGTCTAGTGGTAGTCTAGTGGTAGTCTAGTGGTAGTCTAGTAGTAGTCTAGTGGTAGTCTCGTAGTAGTCTAGTAGTAGTCTAGTGGTAGTCTAGTGGTAGTCTAGTAGTAGTCTAGTGGTAGTCTAGTGGTAGTCTAGTGGTAGTCTAGTGGTAGTCTAGTAGTAGTCTAGTGGTAGTCTAGTGGTAGTCTAGTGGTAGTCTAGTAGTAGTCTAGTAGTAGTCTAGTAGTAGTCTAGTGGTAGTCTAGTGGTAGTCTAGTAGTAGTCTAGTGGTAGTCTAGTAGTAGTCTAGTGGTAGTCTAGTAGTAGTCTAGTGGTAGTCTAGTGGTAGTCTAGTGGTAGTTTAGTAGACAGTTTTCCTCCCTCATGATGCCATCTATTTTCTGAAGTGCACCAGTCCCTCCTGGTCACTCAAATTATGTCAATTAGCCTATCAGAAGCTTCTAAATCCATGACATCATTTTCTGGAATTTTCCAAGCTGTTTAAAGGCACAGTAAACTTAGTGTATGTAAATTACTAGGTGTCCTAACCGACTTGCCAAAACTATAGTTTGTTAACAGGACATTTGTGGAGTGGTTGAAAAACAAGTTTTAATGACTCCAACCTAAGTGTATGTAAACTTCAGACTTCAACTGTATGTGCAAACTGTTACAGACCTATATTTATCTGAAGGCCAAGTCTTCGAAGGCCAAGTTAACAAACAGATCACCGACCATTTCGAATCCCACCGTACCTTCTCCGCTATGCAATCTGGTTTCCGAGCTGGCCATGAGTGCACCTCAGCCACGCTCAAAGTCCTAAACGATATCATAACCGCCATCGATAAGAGACAATACTGTGCAGCTGTATTCATCGACCTGGCCAAGGCTTTCAACACTGTCAATCACCACATTCTTATCGGCAGACTCAACAGCCTTGGTTTCTCAAATGACTGCTTCGCCTGGTTCACCAACTACTTCTCAGACAAAGTTCTGTGTGTCAAATGCATGCTCTTCAACCGATCGCTGCCCGCCCCTGCACGCCCGCCTGTCCAGCATCACTACTCTGGACGATTCTGACTTAGAATATGTGGACAACTACAAATACCTAGGTGTCTGGTTAGACTGTAAACTCTCCTTCCAGACTCACATTTAGCATCTCCAATCCAAAATTAAATCTAGAATTGGCTTCCTATTTCACAACAAAGACTCCTTCACTCATGCTGCCAAACATACCCTCGTAAAGCTGACTATCCTACCGATCCTCGACTTCGGCGATGTCATTTACAAAATAGCCTCCAACACTCTACTCAGCAAATTGGATGTAGTCTATCACAGTGCCCTCCGTTTTGTCACCAAAGCCTCATATCCCAATATCACCCACCACTGCGACCTGTATGCTCTCATTGGCTGGCCTTCGCTTAAGATTCGTCGCCAAACCCACTGGCTCCAGGTCATCTATAAGTCTTTGCTAGGTAAAGCCCCGCCTTATCTCAGCTCACTGGTCACCATAGCAGCACCCACCCGTAGCACGCGCTCCAGCAGGTATATTTCACTGGTCATCCCCAAAGCCAATTCCTCCTTCGGCTGCCTTTCCTTCCAGTTCTCTGTTGCCAATGACTGGAACGAACTGCAAAAATCACTGAAGCTGGAGACTCATATCTCCCTCACTAACTTTAAGCACCAGCTGTCAGAGCAGCTCACAGATCACTGCAACTGTACGTAGCCCATCTGTAAATAGCCCATCCAACTACCTCATCCCCATACTGTATTTATTATTATTATTTTTTCTCCTTTTCACCCCAGTATCTCTACTTGCACACTCATCTTCTGCACATCTATCACTCCAGTGTTTAATTGCTATATTGTAATTATTTCGCCACTATGGCCTATTTTATTGCCTTACCTCCCTTATCCTACCTCATTTGCACACACTGTATATAGACATTTTCTATTGTATTATTGACGGTATGTTTGTTTATTCCATGTGTAACTCTGTGTTGTTGTTTGTGTCGCACTGCTTTGCTTTATCTTGGCCAGGTCGCAGTTGTAAATTAGATCTTGTTCTCAACTAGCCTACCTGGTTAAATAAAGGTGAAATAAAATGTAAAAAAATTACGTGTGTGTGAGTTTTTTTCCATTCAAGTCAATGATGGCATAATGGGATATTGGGTGGACTGTCGGCCAGGAAGTAAGTAAAAGCAGGAAGTGTACCCATCAATATGTGCCGGGTTGATTCAACTCAACTGACATTACAATAAATAAGAAGCAGGAAGTAAAAGCAGGAAGTGTACCCATCAATATGTGCCAGATTGATTCAACTCAACTGACATGACAAAAAATACATTCCATTGCATGTGCCACATCAGTTAACATCATTTGAATGAACATGCTACATTACCATGGAAATGATTGCATCACAATACCAGGCAGCCATTGCGAGTGTAACCGTGAGTTTTCCAGTCAGGGTTAGAGGTTCCAAGTCAATTCTATTCATTATATTTTAATGTGCTGCTGCTGCCGCCTTGTGAGGGGTGTTGCCTAGGCAACCGAAGACTCGTTCGCTACGACAACCCTGCTTCTTTAAGCGAGGAGCAACAACGTTTCATGTTGTTAGGAATTCCACGTTACCGCAGAAACGGACTCAACCGCGAATGCACGGCTGTCTCGTTTTCAGTCAGCTGTTCGTTCAAATCAAAAAATGTTTATATTTTAATGACCGTCTTCATTCATAACCATCAGTTACGTACGCTCTCGTTGGCTGGCCCTCGCTTCATACTCGTCGCCAAACACACTGGCTCCAGGTCATCTAAAAGACCCTGCTAGGTAAAGTCCCGCCTTATCTCTGCTCGCTGGTCACCATAGCAGCACCCACCCATAGCACGCGTTCCAGCAGGTATATCTCACTGGTCACCCCCAAAGCCAATTCCTCCTTTGGCCGCCTCTCCTTCCAGTTCTCTGCTGCCAATGACTGGAACGAACTGCAAAAATCACTGAAACTGGAGACTCATATCTCCCTCACTAGCTTTAAGCACCAGCTGTCAGAGCAGCTCACAGATTACTGCACCTGTACATAGGCCATCTATAAATAGCCCAAACAACTACCTCTTCCCCTACTGTATTTATTTATTTATTTTGTTCCTTTGCACCCCATTATTTCTACTTTGCACACGCATCTACTGTGAAATCTACCATTATAGTGTTTTAATTGCTATATGGTATTTACTTTGCCACCATGGCCTATTTATTGCCTTTACCTCAATTAGCTCACCTCATTTGCTCACACTATATATAGACTTATTTTTCTACTGTATTATTGACTGTATGTTTGTTTTACTCCATGTGTAACTCTGTGTTGTTATATGTGTCGAACTGCTTTGCTTTATCTTGGCCAGGTCGCAGTTGTAAATGAGAACTTGTTCTCAACTAGCCTACCTGGTTAAATAAAGGTGAAATAAAAAAAGTTACACAATTACTGTAATTGTGCCAGCCCTAGACATGGAACAGGGAACATGGAGACAGGGAACATGGAGACAGGGAACATGGAGACAGGGAACAGGGAGACAGGGAACAGGGAGACAGGGAACAGGGAGACAGGGAACAGGGAGACAGGGAACATGGAGACAGGGAACATGGAGACAGGGAACATGGAGACAGGGAACAGGGAGACAGGGAACATGGAGACAGGGAACAGGGAGACAGGGAACATGGAGACAGGGAACATGGAGACAGGGAACATGGAGACAGGGAACAGGGAGACAGGGAACATGGAGACAGGGAACATGGAGACAGGGAACATGGAGACAGGGAACAGGGAGACAGGGAACAGGGAGACAGGGAACAGGGAGACAGGGAACAGGGAGACAGGGAACATGGAGACAGGGAACATGGAGACAGGGAACATGGAGACAGGGAACAGGGAGACAGGGAACATGGAGACAGGGAACAGGGAGACAGGGAACATGGAGACAGGGAACATGGAGACAGGGAACATGGAGACAGGGAACATGGAGACAGGGAACAGGGAGACAGGGAACAGGGAGACAGGGAACAGGGAGACAGGGAACATGGAGACAGGGAACATGGAGACAGGGAACAGGGAGACAGGGAACAGGGAGACAGGGAACAGGGAGACAGGGAACAGGGAGACAGGGAACATGGAGACAGGGAACATGGAGACAGGGAACATGGAGACAGGGAACATGGAGACAGGGAACAGGGAGACAGGGAACAGGGAGACAGGGAACAGGGAGACAGGGAACAGGGAGACAGGGAACATGGAGACAGGGAACAGGGAGACAGGGAACAGGGAGACAGGGAGACAGGGAACAGGGAGACAGGGAACAGGGAGACAGGGAACATGGAGACAGGGAACATGGAGACAGGGAACAGGGAAACAGGGAACAGGGAGACAGGGAACAGGGAGACAGGGAACATGGAGACAGGGAACATGGAGACAGGGAACATGGAGACAGGGAGACATGGAGACAGGGAGACAGGGAACATGGAGACAGGGAACATGGAGACAGGGAACATGGAGACAGGGAACAGGGAGACAGGGAACATGGAGACAGGGAACATGGAGACAGGGAACATGGAGACAGGGAACATGGAGACAGGGAACATGGAGACAGGGAACAGGGAGACAGGGAACAGGGAGACAGGGAACAGGGAGACAGGGAACATGGAGACAGGGAACATGGAGACAGGGAACAGGGAGACAGGGAACAGGGAGACAGGGAACAGGGAGACAGGGAACAGGGAGACAGGGAACAGGGAGACAGGGAACATGGAGACAGGGAACATGGAGACAGGGAACATGGAGACAGGGAACAGGGAGACAGGGAACAGGGAGACAGGGAACAGGGAGACAGGGAACATGGAGACAGGGAACAGGGAGACAGGGAGACAGGGAACAGGGAGACAGGGAACAGGGAGACAGGGAACATGGAGACAGGGAACATGGAGACAGGGAACAGGGAAACGGAACAGGGAGACAGGGAACAGGGAGACAGGGAACATGGAGACAGGGAACATGGAGACAGGGAACATGGAGACAGGGAACATGGAGACAGGGAACATGGAGACAGGGAGACATGGAGACAGGGAGACAGGGAACATGGAGACAGGGAACATGGAGACAGGGAACATGGAGACATGGAACATGGAGACATGGAACATGGAGACATGGAACATGGAGACAGGGAACATGGAGACAGGGAACATGGAGACAGGGAACATGGAGACAGGGAGACAGGGAACATGGAGACAGGGAACATGGAGACAGGGAACATGGAGACAGGGAACATGGAGACAGGGAACATGGAGACAGGGAACATGGAGACATGGAACATGGAGACAGGGAACATGGAGACAGGGAACATGGAGACAGGGAACAGGGAGACAGGGAACAGGGAGACAGGGAACAGGGAGACAGGGAACAGGGAGACAGGGAACAGGGAGACAGGGAACAGGGAGACAGGGAACATGGAGACAGGGAACATGGAGACAGGGAACATGGAGACAGGGAACATGGAGACAGGGAACATGGAGACAGGGAGACAGGGAACAGGGAGACAGGGAACAGGGAGACAGGGAGACAGGGAACATGGAGACAGGGAACATGGAGACAGGGAACATGGAGACAGGGAACATGGAGACAGGGAACATGGAGACAGGGAGACAGGGAACATGGAGACAGGGAACAGGGAGACAGGGAACATGGAGACAGGGAACAGGGAGACAGGGAACAGGGAGACAGGGAACAGGGAACAGGGAGACAGGGAACATGGAGACAGGGAACATGGAGACATGGAACATGGAGACAGGGAGACAGGGAGACAGGGAACATGGAGACAGGGAACATGGAGAGAGGGAACATGGAGACATGGAACATGGAGACAGGGAACATGGAGACAGGGAACATGGAGACAGGGAACATGGAACAGGGAGACATGGAGACAGGGAGACATGGAGACAGGGAGACATGGAGACAGGGAACAGGGAACATGGAGACAGGGAACATGGAGACAGGGAACATGGAGACAGGGAACATGGAGACAGGGAAACATGGAGACAGGGAGACATGGAGACAGGGAACATGGAGACAGGGAACATGGAGACAGGGAACATGGAGACAGGGAACATGGAGACAGGGAACATGGAGACAGGGAACATGGAGACAGGGAGACATGGAGACAGGGAACATGGAGACAGGGAAACATGGAGACAGGGAAACATGGAGACAGGGAGACATGGAGACAGGGAGACATGGAGACAGGGAACAGGGAGACAGGGAACAGGGAGACAGGGAACATGGAGACAGGGAACATGGAGACAGGGAGACATGGAGACAGGGAACATGGAGACAGGGAGACATGGAGACAGGGAACAGGGAGACAGGGAGACAGGGAACATGGAGACAGGGAACAGGGAGACAGGGAACATGGAGACAGGGAGACAGGGAACAGGGAGACAGGGAACATGGAGACAGGGAACAGGGAGACAGGGAACATGGAGACAGGGAACAGGGAGACAGGGAACAGGGAGACAGGGAAACTGGAGACAGGGAACAGGGAGACAGGGAACATGGAGACAGGGAACAGGGAGACAGGGAACAGGGAGACAGGGAACATGGAGACAGGGAACAGGGAGACAGGGAACAGGGAGACAGGGAACAGGGAGACAGGGAACAGGGAGACAGGGAACAGGGAGACAGGGAACATGGAGACAGGGAACAGGGAGACAGGGAACAGGGAGACAGGGAACAGGGAGACAGGGAACAGGGAGACAGGGAACAGGGAGACAGGGAACAGGGAGACAGGGAACAGGGAGACAGGGAACATGGAGACAGGGAACATGGAGACAGGGAACATGGAGACATGGAGACAGGGAACATGGAGACAGGGAACATGGAGACAGGGAACATGGAGACAGGGAACAGGGAGACAGGGAACATGGAGACAGGGAACATGGAGACAGGGAACATGGAGACAGGGAGACAGGGAACAGGGAGACAGGGAACATGGAGACAGGGAACATGGAGACAGGGAACAGGGAGACAGGGAACAGGGAGACAGGGAACATGGAGACAGGGAACATGGAGACATGGAACATGGAGACAGGGAACATGGAGACAGGGAACAGGGAGACAGGGAACAGGGAGACAGGGAACAGGGAGACAGGGAACAGGGAGACAGGGAACAGGGAGACAGGGAACAGGGAGACAGGGAACAGGGAGACAGGGAACATGGAGACAGGGAACAGGGAGACAGGGAACAGGGAGACAGGAAACATGGAGACAGGGAACAGGGAGACAGGGAACAGGGAGACAGGGAACAGGGAGCATAGCAGAGCTGAGAGTAGCAGAGGAGAGCAACGTGCTGCCTGAGACAATCAATCTCTCTGTGTCTCTCTCTCTCTCTCTCTCGCTCTCGCTCGCTCGCTCTCTCGCTCTCTCACCCTCCCTCCCTCATTTGGGTCCTGATTACACTGCAACATACACACCCTCCCTCCCTCCCCTTGTCATAGCACTGCCCTCAGCGCTGAAAAATATTAATTTCATTTACTCGCCAACATAAGGAAAAGTACCTCATTTCACATTGGTTATGGTCACTATTATAGAAAAACGGGTGAAAATATGAGCTGATTAAATTCATTCAGGAAACAAAATTGAGGTTTTAATATCAGACTGGAAATCACATCAATGAATGGGATTATTTTGCAGCGAGAGATGGAGGGAGACAGAGTGCCTGTTATTACATTACTATCATCATTATCGTCATTACCTTTTTATGAGTCCTGTAATGCTGCTAGGCTAGGTGATGGACGCTTGGCATCCCCGTCACAAGACCTGCTGTTTATTAGTAGGATCTGACACCACACACATCCTTTTATATTCACATCATTTCATTACTGTGATGCTGTCTGCCCTGGCTGTCCGTATGGCCTGGTTCCGCCAGACAGACAGACAGACAGCTATAGCCAGCCACAGCCAGCTAGCCACAGCCAGCCACAGCCAGCTAGCCATAGCCAGCCAGCCAGCCAGCTAGCCATAGCCAGCCAGCTAGCCACAGCCAGCCACAGCCAGCCAGCCAGCTAGCCAGCCACAGCCAGCCAGCCAGCTAGCCACAGCCAGCCACAGCCAGCCAGCCAGCTAGCCAGCCACAGCCAGCCAGCCAGCTAGCCAGCCACAGCCAGCCAGCCAGCCACAGCCAGCCAGCCAGCTAGCCAGCCACAGCCAGCCAGCCCAGAGCAGGAAATGGATCGTATTATTATGGAATTATGGCATTCCTTCCCTAGCTTGGCCTGGCACAGACAGACAGATGGGCATATCAGATATCAGACTTCTCTCTCCTTCTGCTAAATCATCATGCTGGCTAATTCTCCAGCACTGTCTCATTGACTTCATTGACAACACACTTCCCAGCCAATGAAATGATGAGATGCATTACGTTAGTTAGGCCAAGTCAGCCAGGCTGTTATTCTGAATGGTTATCTGAACTGTCAGTCTTTTATGGTAAAGAGATTACTGCTTTTGATTCTCAATTATTCTTATCTCCGTGTTTTCCCAGTGTCTTCTCTCAGCTCAGGCTCATCCACATGCTATCTCCCCATCCATCTGTATTACTGCCTAACCCTTCTCTCAGCCTCATCCACATGCTATCTCCCCATCCATCTGTATTACCGCCTAACCCTTCTCTCAGCCTCCTCCACATGCTATTTCCCCATCCATCTGTATTACCGCCTAACCCTTCTCTCAGCCTCATCCACATGCTATCTCCCCATCCATCTGTATTACCACCTAACCATTCTCTCAGCCTCATCCACATGCTATCTCCCCATCCATCTGTATTACTGCCTAACCCTAACCCTTCTCTCAGGCTCATCCACATGCTATCTCCCCATCCATCTGTATACTACCTAACCCTTCTCTCAGCCTCATCCATATACTATCTCCCCATCCATCTGTATTACAATCTAACCCTAACCCTTCTCTCAGCCTCATCCACATGCTATCTCCCCATCCATCTGTATTACCACCTAACCCTTCTCTCAGCCTCATCCACATGCTATCTCCCCATCCATCTGTATTACTACCTAACCCTTCTCTCAGCCTCATCCACATGCTATCTCCCCATCCATCTGTATTACTACCTAACCCTAACCCTTCTCTCAGCCTCATCCACATGCTATCTCCCCATCCATCTGTATTACTACCTAACCCTAACCCTTCTCTCAGCCTCATCCACATGCTATCTCCCCATCCATCTGTATACTACCTAACCCTAACCCTTCTATTAGCCTCATCCACATGCCATCTCCCCATCCATCTGTATACTACCTAACCCTAACCCTTCTCTCAGCCTCATCCACATGCTATCTCCCCATCCATCTGTATTACCGCCTAACCCGAACCCTTCTCTCAGCCTCATCCACATGCTATCTCCCCATCCATCTGTATTACCGCCTAACCCTTCTCTCAGCCTCCTCCACATGCTATCTCCCCATCCATCTGTATTACCGCCTAACCCTTCTCTCAGCTTCCTCCACATGCTATCTTCCCATCCATCTGTAACTGTCTGACGAGAACACATCAAAGTGTTGCCACTGCCCCAAAATAAGGTCAATTTAACACAGGAATACATATACACAGGCTGAGATGACAACTGATATGCATGCACAAACTGTTTATAGAGATAAGGTATGAGATTATGCTGCTAGTGCACTACTCTACAGTAGTGTTCTCACGATACCAATGATACGATACCAGACCAAGTATCACGATACCAATGATACGATACCAGACCAAGTATCACGATACCAATGATACGATACCAGGCCAAGTATCAAGATACCAATGATACGATACCAGGTCAATTATCACGATACCGATGATACGATACCAGACCAAGTATCACGATACCGATGATACGATACCAGACCAAGTATCACGATACCAATGATACGATACCAGGTCAATTATCACGATACCGATGATACGATACCAGACCAAGTATCACGATACCGATGATACGATACCAGACCAAGTATCACGATACCAATGATACGATACCAGGTCAAGTATCACGATACCAATGATACGATACCAGGTCAAGTATCGCGATACCAATGATACGATACCAGGTCAAGTATCACGATACCAATGGTACGATACCAGGCCAAGTATCACGATACCAATGATACGATACCAGACCAAGTATCACGATACCGATGATACGATACCAGACCAGGTATCACGATACCAATGATACCAAACCAAGTATCACGATACCAATGATACAATACCAGGTCAATTATCACGATACCGATGATACGATACCAGACCAAGTATCACGATACCGATGATACGATACCAGACCAAGTATCACGATACCAATGATACGATACCAGGTCAATTATCACGATACCGATGATACGATACCAGACCAAGTATCACGATACCGATGATACGATACCAGACCAAGTATCACGATACCGATGATACGATACCAGGTCAAGTATCACGATACCAATGATACGATACCAGGTCAAGTATCGCGATACCAATGATACGATACCAGGTCAAGTATCACGATACCAATGGTACGATACCAGGCCAAGTATCACGATACCAATGATACGATACCAGACCAAGTATCACGATACCGATGATACGATACCAGACCAGGTATCACGATACCAATGATACCAAACCAAGTATCACGATACCAATGATACAATACCAGGTCAATTATCACGATACCAATGATACGATACCAGGCCAAGTATCAAGATACCAATGATACGATACCAGGTCAATTATCACGATACCAACGATACGATACCAGACCAGGTATCACGATACCGAGTATTATCGCGATTACACGGGAGGGGGGGGGGGGGAATTCAGAGTGGCCTAGCATTTTGTCCCCCCCCCCCCCCGATGCGTGTTCCCGTTATGTGGATGTGTTACACAAAGACTGAATACACTTCTACTCAATACAACACATATTGAATTACCTAGACACTGGTCATTGTATAATATAATATATGGCTACTTACTATATATACAAAAGTATGTGGATACCCCTTCAAATTAGTGGATTCGTCAATTTTTTTAATGATTTTTTAAAATTTCACCTTCATTTAACCAGGTAGGCCAGTTGAGAACAAGTTCTCATTTACAACTGCGACCTGGCCAAGATAAAGCAAAGCAGTGTGACACAAACAACAACACAGAGTTACACATAAACAAACGTACAGTCAATAACGCAATAGACAAATCTATGTACAGCGTGTGCAAATGTAGAAGAGTAGGGAGGTAAAGGCAATAAATAGGCCATAGAGGTGAAAATAATTACAATTTAGCAATTAACACTGGAGTGATAGATGTGCAGATGATGATGTGCAAGTAGAGATATTGGGGTGCAAAAGAGCAAGAAGGTAAATAACAAAATGGGGATGAGGTAGTTGGGATGGGCCATTTACAGATGGGCTGTGTAAAGGTACAGTGATCGGCAAGCTGCTCTGACAGCTGGTGCTTAAAGTTAGTGTGGGAGATAAAAGGCTCCAGCTTCATTGATTTTTGCGGTTCGTTCCAGTCATTGGCAGCAGAGAACTGGAAGGAAAGGTGGGCTTTTTGTTGTTGTTGGTACATCAGAAGAAGTGCATTTAATTGTCCGTTGGAATGCTGCGTTTGCGTTTATGGAGGAAGTTGCGGTACGTTCTGTGTGGCACGTACGAATCCAACGTACGCTTTGAAACTGTATGCTGTAGACGGCTTGACACAAATGGTAGCGGAAGGTGAATGTTGAACTGTTGTCGCACACATATCGGCATGATGCTGCCTACCATTTTGCGCAATGACGCAGTTTATGACGTTTATGGAGGAAGTTGCGGTACTTCTGTGTGGCGCGTACGAATCCAACGTACGCTTGAAACTGTATGCTGTAGACGGCTTGACACAACTGGTAGAGGAAGGTGAATGTTGAACTTTTGTCGCACACATATCGGCATGATGCTGCCTACCATTTTGCGCAATGACGCAGTCGGCGTGATGTGATCAAGGCATAGGAGCTTTCTCAACAGGAATGCCTTCTAAGGAAGCACTCACGCTATGGGAGTGTGGAGCACGGCAATATGCATATTGAGAAACACCCCGAGTCTGTTTGGTGCAGTAATGTTGTCCTTTACCCAGGCTGTAAACGCAGGGAGGGAGGGAGGCAGGCAGGTAGGGAGCCATTAGTTCTCTGTAAAGCCATCCTAAACTGGGTAAAACTAATTCTCCTCTTAATTGAATCACTCAGACATTAGGCATTGAGTTCCAAACGGCATCCTATTCCCTATGTAGTGCACTACTTTTGGCCAGGGCCCATAGGGGGGGAGGGCAGGGTCCATTTTTCCTGACGGAATCTGATGACAATGATGAGTTGTCAAGGAAGAAAAAACAATAACTGTAAACAAATTAGTTTTCATTACAGTTGACGGAAAAATGAGACGAGACGAGAAATCCACGTGAGACTAATGAAAATTCAATTTGACATGAAGCTCGTTTTCATAAGCATGTCTTGGCAGAATATTTAATTCAATCCTCTCATTGGCAGAAGTAACATTCTGATTGAGCTGATCAGCGTCACTCTCTTACACATCTCCACTTCAGTCACTCGTGAATCTTTTCTAACTGACCTCAACTCTTTCTTTAGGCTATTTTTTAAAAACTTTAACAATAACAATGTGCCAGCTATGAGGGGATAGTAGGCCTAGTTGGACAAGGCTATTTGAATGGGCACATGATGGAAGTTAAAGGTAAGTAATAATCATTTTATAGGGGGGGGGGGAATGCACTGGCTAAAATGACTGTGACTAAAACTAGACTTAATATTGTCCAGAGTTTTAGTCGACTGATAATAACAAACTAACGAAGGATGAATTGACTAAAAAAGGTATTAAGACTAAAAACTAAAAAGAAATTTAAAATAGCTTCCAAAATGAACATGTTAAAGGGATTTGCTGCTTTGTAATATTGCAGAACCCAGAATAAACGGGTTTTTTCCTCCATTTTTTTTCAGCCAAGCGGTATTTGCGCTGTCAGTGGTATTCCCAACCCCCCCACCCCCCCCCCCAGGCAAGATAAACTGGATTGTCAGTGCTATTCCCCCCCCCCGCCAAGTTAAACTGGATTGTCAGTGGTATCCCCCCCCCCCCCCCCCAGGCAAGCTAAACTGGATTGTCAGTGCTATTCCCCCCCCCGCCAAGTTAAACTGGATTGTCAGTGGTATCCTCCCCCCCCCCAGGCAAGCTAAACTGGATTGTCAGTGGTATCCCCCCCCAAGCTAAACTGGATTGTCAGTGTTATTCTGTTTGTATATATTTGTATGTATATTTTACTCTTAGACAGTTGGAAAGAAAGGGAGAGTAACATTCTGAAAGGTGAATGCAGGGCTTGAACCTGGAGACGGGAGCTTTGCCTCGAGGGACACAAGCTCTGCACAGTCTGAGGTCGGGAATAGGTAGAGGTACTACCATAATGGGACGGGCAATTTTAAAGTGCCTTCAGAAACTATTCATACCCCTGGACTTATTCCACATTTTGTTGTGTTTCAGCCTGAATTCAAAATGGATTACATTTCTCTCACCCATCTACAAACAGTACCCCATAATGACCCCTTTTTGTACTGTTGCTATGGTGACCACTTGTTACAATTCCAAAATATTTCTGCCCATGTTTGCCCAAGCTGTTGATTCAGGACTTCTAGTACTTGCCCATTCTGATTTTTCTTTTGTCTTTCAGTTTGTTTCATTTGTTTAGGATTTATCAGTGGTTCAACTGGTCCTCTGCCCCCCTGCTTGGTTTCACCCAGAATATGTGTATGTTATCTTTTTATGTTTATATTACCTAACTCTTGACGATATTAGTGTTTATCACTGTGCTGTAGTGTTGCGCGGAGTACCGGTACCACGGTACCAAAACGTCACGGTACACTTGTGATACTTTCAAATGAGACTACTATATTTTTCGCCCCCCTTACCCGATCTAATGAACTAGAAGTCCTGAATCAACAGCTTGGGTAAACATGGGCAGCGACACGTTGGAGTCGTGGTCACCATAGCAACAGTACAACCGTGTCTAAGCTCTAGTGAAGGGTTGTGTTCAACTGTTACAACTCAGGCAGCCTGGCAGACTTTTCTGATCCGTTCCTGTTGACTGAGAAATACAGCCAGTTCTACCCTCTCCTTTCCCCTTTGCCCTGTAAAGGTGGGAGTAATATTGTAAAATCTCAGCCACTTCACTGCTTATAACCATCCAGAAGCCGACTGTTATAAAATATTTATGAATTCAGCAACAACAATACATAAACAACAGCAGCTAGTCTCTTGTATGCGCCGGTCCAATACTGTCCACTTCACTTTCATGCTTATTTCACGTGTGGCAGCCGGCAGCTGTAAGCAGCCAGCAGCATCCCCTTCCAGACATCACTGACCTGTTTCTCTCACCGTCCCCTTCCAGACATCACTGACCTGTTTCTCTCACCGTCCCCTTCCAGACATCACTGACCTGCTTCTCTCAGCATCCCCTTCCAGACATCACTGACCTGCTTCTCTCACCGTCCCCTTCCAGACATCACTGACCTGCTTCTCTCAGCATCCCCTTCCAGACATCACTGACCTGCTTCTCTCAGCATCCCCTTCCAGACATCACTGACCTGCTTCTCTCAGCATCCCCTTCCAGACATCACTGACCTGCTTCTCTCACCGTCCCCTTCCAGACATCACTGACCTGCTTCTCTCACCGTCCCCTTCCAGACATCACTGACCTGCTTCTCTCAGCATCCCCTTCCAGACATCACTGACCTGCTTCTCTCAGCGTCCCCTTCCAGACATCACTGACCTGCTTCTCTCAGCGTCCCCTTCCAGACATCACTGACCTGCTTCTCTCAGCGTCCCCTTCCAGACATCACTGACCTGCTTCTCTCAGCATCCCCTTCCAGACATCACTGACCTGCTTCTCTCAGCGTCCCCTTCTAGACATCACTGACCTGCTTCTCTCACCGTCCCCTTCCAGACATCACTGACCTGCTTCTCTCAGCATCCCCTTCCAGACATCACTGACCTGCTTCTCTCACCGTCCCCTTCCAGACATCACTGACCTGCTTCTCTCAGCATCCCCTTCCAGACATCACTGACCTGCTTCTCTCAGCATCCCCTTCCAGACATCACTGACCTGCTTCTCTCAGCATCCCCTTCCAGACATCACTGACCTGCTTCTCTCACCGTCCCCTTCCAGACATCACTGACCTGCTTCTCTCACCGTCCCCTTCTAGACATCACTGACCTGCTTCTCTCTGCATCCCCTTCCAGACATCACTGATCTGCTTCTCTCAGCGTCCCCTTCCAGACATCACTGACCTGCTTCTCTCAGCGTCCCCTTCCAGACATCACTGACCTGCTTCTCTCAGCGTCCCCTTCCAGACATCACTGACCTGCTTCTCTCAGCGTCCCCTTCCAGACATCACTGACCTGCTTCTCTCAGCGTCCCCTTCCAGACATCACTGACCTGCTTCTCTCAGCATCCCCTTCCAGACATCACTGACCTGCTTCTCTCAGCGTCCCCTTCCAGACATCACTGACCTGCTTCTCTCACCGTCCCCTTCCAGACATCACTGACCTGCTTCTCTCAGCATCCCCTTCCAGACATCACTGACCTGCTTCTCTCACCGTCCCCTTCCAGACATCACTGACCTGCTTCTCTCAGCATCCCCTTCCAGACATCACTGACCTGCTTCTCTCAGCGTCCCCTTCCAGACATCACTGACCTGCTTCTCTCAGCATCCCCTTCCAGACATCACTGACCTGCTTCTCTCAGCATCCCCTTCCAGACATCACTGACCTGCTTCTCTCACCGTCCCCTTCCAGACATCACTGACCTGCTTCTCTCAGCATCCCCTTCCAGACATCACTGACCTGCTTCTCTCAGCATCCCCTTCCAGACATCACTGACCTGCTTCTCTCAGCGTCCCCTCCAGACATCACTGACCTGCTTCTCTCAGCATCCCCTTCCAGACATCACTGACCTGCTTCTCTCAGCATCCCCTTCCAGACATCACTGACCTGCTTCTCTCAGCATCCCCTTCCAGACATCACTGACCTGCTTCTCTCAGCATCCCCTTCCAGACATCACTGACCTGCTTCTCTCAGCATCCCCTTCCAGACATCACTGACCTGCTTCTCTCAGCATCCCCTTCCAGACATCACTGACCTGCTTCTCTCACCGTCCCCTTCCAGACATCACTGACCTGCTTCTCTCAGCGTCCCCTTCCAGACATCACTGACCTGTTTCTCTCAGCATCCCCTTCCAGACATCACTGACCTGCTTCTCTCAGCATCCCCTTCCAGACATCACTGACCTGCTTCTCTCACCGTCCCCTTCCAGACATCACTGACCTGCTTCTCTCCATCTGCTCTTCCTGTGCATCTATTCGTCCATCAGTTTTTAAAATATAATTTAGCTGTGACGGCGAGCGGGGATGGAGAGACTCTGATCAGTCTTCTGTTGTTATATTTGATACATTTGGAGAGGAGCGAGCAAAGTTGATACATTGTATATCATTTCATCCCTGGTATTACCAGTTCGCAGGCCAGTCTGAGTAGGCTTTGCAAGTTCATTGTCTCACAGCGATGGCAGTAAGGAAAACAGTGGCGTGACATGGCATGCTGACAGCTTTACAGTTAAAGGAAACACCTTGTCTCCAGCCCAAATGATTAATAATATGACCCATACAACAGGAGCTACTGTCTTTTTTACTTCCTATGTAATATCATGTGTATTTGATGTAATTTCACAAACCATGTTGTGGACCGTTTGGTGTGCTGGTTGACAGTCTGTGTCTGTGTGGCCAGCCCTCCCCACAGCAGGCTAATGAGTATTTTGTCTTTCCTGTTTATCTTATCTGCTTTTCTGGTCTCTGTGATCGCAGAAGTACAGTTTATAACTGTCATTACCGTACCTGGCTACTCCGCTACCTGGCCACTCCGCTACCTGGCCACTCCGCTACCTGGCCACTCCGCTACCTGGCCACTCCGCTACCTGGCCACTCCCCTACCTGGCCACTCCCCTATCTGGCCACTCCGCTACCTGGCCACTCCGCTACCTGGCCACTCCGCTACCTGGCCACTCCGCTACCTGGCCACTCCGCTACCTGGCCACTCCGCTACCTGGCCACTCCGCTACCTGGCCACTCCGCTACCTGGCCACTCCGCTACCTGGCCACTCCCCTACCTGGCCACTCCGCTACCTGGCCACTCCCCTACCTGGCCAGTCCCCTACCTGGCCACTCTGCTACCTGGCCACTCTGCTGCCTGGCCACTCTGCCGCCTGGCCACTCTGCTGCCTGGCCACTCTGCTGCCTGGCCACTCTGCCGCCTGGCCAGTCCCCCGCCTGGCCAGTCCCCCGCCTGGCCATTCCCCCGCCTGGCCAGTCCCCCGCCTGGCCATTCCCCCGCCTGGCCAGTCCCCCGCCTGGCCACTCCCCCGCCTGGCCACTCCCCCGCCTGGCCACTCCTCCGCCTGGCCACTCCCGCCTGGCCACTCCCCCGCCTGGCCACTCTGCCGCCTGGCCAGTCCCCCGCCTGGCCAGTCCCCCGCCTGGCCAGTCCCCCGCCTGGCCAGTCCCCCGCCTGGCCACTCCCCCGCCTGGCCACTCCCCCGCCTGGCCACTCCCCCGCCTGGCCACTCCCCTGCCTGGCCACTCCCCTGCCTGGCCACTCCCCTACCTGGCCACTCCCCTGCCTGGTCACTCCGCTACCTGGCCACTCCGCTACCTGGCCACTCTGCTACCTGGCCACTCTGCTACCTGGCCACTCCCCTACCTGGCCAGTCCCCTGCCTGGCCACTCTTCCGCCTGGCCACTCCGCTACCTGGCCACTCCGCTACCTGGCCACTCCGCTACCTGGACACTCCGCTACCTGGACACTCCGCTACCTGGCCACTCCGCTACCTGGCCAGTCCCCTACCTGGACACTCCGCTACCTGGACACTCCGCTACCTGGACACTCCGCTACCTGGACACTCCGCTACCTGGCCACTCCGCTACCTGGCCACTCCGCTACCTGGCCAGTCCCCTACCTGGCCAGTCCCCTACCTGGACACTCCGCTACCTGGCCACTGGCCACTCTCACAACCAGGATGGACCAGTCCTGGTTAGTACAGAACAGTCCTGGTTAGTACAGAACAGCCCTGGGTAGTACGGAACAGCCCTGGGTAGTGCGGAACAGCCCTGGGTAGTGCGGAACAGCCCTGGGTAGTGCGGAACAGCCCTGGGTAGTGCGGAACAGCCCTGGGTAGTGCGGAACAGCCCTGGGTAGTGCGGAACAGCCCTGGGTAGTGCGGAACAGCCCTGGGTAGTGCGGAACAGCCCTGAGTAGTACGGAACAGCCCTGGGTAGTACGGAACAGCCCTGGGTAGTACGGAACAGTCCTGGTTAGTACGGAACAGTCCTGGTTAGTACGGAACAGCCTTGGGTGGTGCGGAACAGCCCTGGGTGGTGCGGAACAGCCCTGGGTGGTGCGGAACAGCCCTGGGTAGTGGGGAACAGCCCTGGGTAGTGCGTAGTGCGGAACAGCCCTGGGTAGTGCGGAACAGCCCTGGTTAGTGCGGAACAGCCCTGGTTAGTACGGAACAGTCCTGGTTAGTACGGAACAGCCCTGGGTAGTGCGGAACAGCCCTGGTTAGTGCGGAACAGCCCTGGTTAGTACGGAACAGTCCTGGGTAGTACGGAACAGCCCTGGTTAGTGCGGAACAGCCCTGGTTAGTGCGGAACAGCCCTGGTTAGTACGCAACAGCCCTGGGTAGTACGTTACAGCCCTGGGTAGTACGGAACAGCCCTGGTTAGTACGGAACAGCCCTGGGTAGTACGGCACAGCCCTGGGTAGTGCGGAACAGCCCTATGAGAGAAGTACAAACAAATTGTGTAGAAATCATTTGAATAGGGTGTCATTTGAATATATTTGAATAGAGCTTTTGGAATGTAGAAATCTGTTGAGATTGACACTTCTTAGATTCCTTATAGTTATAATCAGTGGCATAACATTCACCCCCAACCCACATTTTAGTTTATTACTTGAATATATATTTTTAATATTTTGGGTATTTCTGAAATCCCCCGGCATACGATGTAAACGGTATATCGCCCAAGCCTGATGTAGCCTGTGACTGTGTGCTCTGAAGGTGAAAGGGTTGTCAGAGTGTCGACACAAGAGGTCGAATATCCTTACAGGTAGATGGATCCTGCTGCATTTTGATTCACCCAATGAACTGAACTGAACATGAAATGACCCAATGAACTGAACTGAAGATGAAATGACCCAATGAACTGAACTGAAGCCAGGTGAAATGATCTTATCGACTATGCGATTATGTTCTAGGTCCTATAGTCTTTACTGAATGTCCTCTCTCTCTTTCTAGTTGCTCTGAGTTTCATCCTATTATATTCTTCATATCAACCAGAGACACTTAAAATGACTTTGCTCCACTTTCTCTGAGTTCTCTAATACACCCCTTAACACATAACATAGGTGTGTGTCCCAAATGGAACTATATTCCCTACGTAGTGCACTGCTTTAGACCAGCGCCCTGTAAAGCCCTGGTCTAAAGTAGTGCACTATATATGGAATAGGGTGCCATTTGGGACGCATTATATATATTCTTCAAATGTGCTAATGATATGCTTACAGTTAATACCCTGAGAAATGCCTGCAGTCATACATTACAAAACACTTTCTCAGCATTAACTGAATAGGAGATTAGATAGAAATATTAATTTGATTCTGTGAGGATTATATTAAGAGACCTGAAATGTAAAGTAGTAACCAACACAGCTGTACAATACCCTGGTTCAAAGACAGGACTGTAAAGTTTAGGTTTCTTTTGAAAACCCTGATGAAGGCAGCTTTCTGTTGAAACATTGGTTCATTCATTTGGCCTAATATGTATTTGGAGTGATAGAGAGTCTTCTGTGACCGTAGGTTTGTATTTGTATTTATTATGGATCATCATTAGTTCCTGCCAAGGCAGCAGCTACTCTTCCTGGGGTTTATTATGGATCATCATTAGTTCCTGCCAAGGCAGCAGCTACTCTCCCTGCGGTTTATTATGGATCCCCATTAGTTCCTGCCAAGGCAGCAGCTACTCTTCCTGGGGTTTATTATGGATCCCCATTAGTTCCTGCCAAGGCAGCAGCTACTCTTCCTGGGGTTTATTATGGATCCCCATTAGTTCCTGCCAAGGCAGCAGCTACTCTTCCTGGGGTTTATTATGGATCCCCATTAGTTCCTGCCAAGGCAGCAGCTACTCTTCCTGGGGTTTATTATGGATCCCCATTAGTTCCTGCCAAGGCAGCAGCTACTCTTCCTGGGGTTTATTATGGATCCCCATTAGTTCCTGCCAAAGCAGCAGCTACTCTTCCTGGGGTTTATTATGGATCCCCATTAGTTCCTGCCAAGGCAGCAGCTACTCTTCCTGGGGTTTATTATGGATCCCCATTAGTTCCTGCCAAGGCAGCGGCTACTCTTCCTGGGGTTTATTATGGATCCCCATTAGTTCCTGCCAAGGCAGCAGCTACTCTTCCTGGGGTTTATTATGGATCCCCATTAGTTCCTGCCAAGGCAGCAGCTACTCTTCCTGGGGTTTATTATGGATCCCCATTAGTTCCTGCCAAGGCAGCAGCTACTCTTCCTGGGGTTTATTATGGATCCCCATTAGTTCCTGCCAAGGCAGCAGCTATTCTTCCTGTGGTTTATTATGGATCCCCATTAGTTCCTGCCAAGGCAGCAGCTACTCTTCCTGGGGTTTATTATGGATCCCCATTAGTTCCTGCCAAGGCAGCAGCTACTCTTCCTTGGGTTTATTATGGATCCCCATTAGTACCTGCCAAGGCAGCAGCTACTCTTCCTGGGGTTTATTATGGATCCCCATTGGTTCCTGCCAAGGCAGCAGCTACTCTTCCTGGGGTTTATTAAGGATCCCCATGAGTTCCTGCCAAGGCAGCAGCTACTCTTCCTGGGGTTTATTAGGGATCCCCATTAGTTCCTGCCAAGGCAGCAGCTACTCTTCCTGGGGTTTATTATGGATCATCATTAGTTCCTGCCAAGGCAGCAGCTACTCTTCCTGGGGTTTATTATGGATCCCCATTAGTCCCTGTCAAGGCAGTAGCTACTCTTCCTGGGGTTTATTATGGATCCTCATTAGTTCCTGCCAAGGCAGCAGCTACTCTTCCTGGGGTTTATTATGGATCCACATTAGTTCCTGTCAAGGCAGCAGCTACTCTTCCTGGGGTTTATTATGGATCCACATTAGTTCCTGTCAAGGCAGCAGCTACTCTTCCTGGGGTTTATTATGGATCCTCATTAGTTCCTGCCAAGGCAGCAGCTACTCTTCCTGGGGTTTATTATGGATCCCCATTAGTTCCTGCCAAGGCAGCAGCTACTCTTCCTGGGGTCCAGCAACATCAAGGCAGTTATATACAATTACAAATATTACATGACATTGCATTTCATAACACTTTTTACAACACATTAAGTGTGTTCCCTCAGGCCTCTACTCCACTCCCACATATCTACAGCACAAAATCCATGTGTACGTGTGTGTGTTATCATGTGTGTGTTTAAGCATGTGCTTGTGTCTATGTTTGTGTTTCTTAAAAGTCCCCGCTGTTCCATAAGGTGTATTTTTATCTGTTTTTTAAATCTAATTGAATGAACATGAATTACCTGTTGTGGAATAGAGTTCCATGTAGTCATGGCTCTATGTAGTACTGTGCGCCTCCCATAGTCTGTTCTGGACTTGGGGACTGTGAAGAGACCTCTTGGAGGCATGTCTTGTGGGGTATGAATGGGTGTCTGAGCTGTGTGCCTGTAGTTTAGACAGACACCTCAGAGCATTCAGCATGTCAACACTATAGTCTGTACTCTGTCGTACAGTATGTGGGGAATAGGGTGCTATTGTCTATGGCTCCACCGTGTTGATACTGTAGTGAACGTTAAACTAGGTGCTACTCACAGGCACCGTAGGGAGAATCACATTTGTCCTTGACTCCTCGTGCCCTCTCTCCTCCTCAAATGCCCATTGGAGAAGAAGGTGAGAGGGGAGGGACTTCCCTTAGATCACCTGACCAGGGTGTTTTTTGTTTGTTCTTTCCATACCACACAAAAATAACAAAGTATTTCTGGGTTGATTTTCATTGACATGTTGTATCCTGGTACAGTAGCAGTATTTAGGATGCAGACCCCCGGAACTGGGAGCACAAGCATTTCGCTGCACTCGCATTAACATCTGCTAACCATGTGTATGTGACCAATAAAATGTGATTTGATTTTACACACATACGCAGACACCACACACACACAGTCTCAACTTGGACTCTTCTGATCTCACTGTCATTCCAACATGCCAATACTGATCCGGTGTGTGTGTGTCATTGTGTGTGTGTGTGTGTGTTCTGTCATTATAAGATATCAGTATTGTTATTCCAGGTGACATTGCTAGGATTTTTGTCATTAAATGTTGACTTAACAAAGTGGATAAATATTATCCGGTAACTAGACCAACTGCTAACTTTCAGGGTTACTGCGTGTGTGTGTGTGTGTGTCGGCTAGCCATTATGACTCATGTTACTGTTATAATGTTAATCCGAGCTTTGTTGTCTTTTTCCTCTTAAGAGCTACCAGATGCACATGTGAATGTGATCCTGTTGTTGGATTAACTGTCTAATCCCTTTTAAATTAAGAAAAATAAAACCTGGTTTCACCCCCCCTAAGTCTCTCAGTCTAGCAGCGTTTGTAGATGGTAGAGAGATACACACTAAAGTTTCCCTTTGAGTCCAACTCTGTTTGGTCCCACCTGGTCTAACTAACTTAAAAAAAAAAAAAATTTAAACAGCCAAATCTATACATGTGATTGGCCCAAGTGATTTGAATTGTTTGGTATCCTTAAATATCACCCCAATAGTCAGTAGTTCTAGTGAGGAACTCGAGTCTGACTTTGTTAGGTCCTATCTGGTCTAACTAACTAGTCTAATTAAAAAATAAATATATAAAAACAGCCAAAATAGTCTACTTTTGTATGTGAGGAAGAGTTGTTTTACAAATGATTTACAAAGATATCTATCACTATCAAACCATTCTGTTTGAAGACACTATAATGAAAACCCCTGTAATAACAGTCAGCAAAATGAGTGAGTAGCTTGTTTTATTTGTGGAAAGTCGGCCTACAATTTGATTGGAAAGACAACGGAGGATTTCACTTGGCTAATTGTGTTCTGTGTTATACTTCGCAGCAGGGACATTATAGGGACTGAGCTATGACTGTATTCTGTTGGACTGGGGAGTAGGGACTGAGCTATGACTGTATTCTGTTGGAGTGGGGAGACGAGGTGTTAACCAGTCACTATTATATTAGGATCCAGATGAGGTGTTAACCAGTCACTATTATATTAGGACCCAGATGAGGTGTTAACCAGTCACTATTATATTAGGACCCAGATGAGGTGTTAACCAGTCACTATTATACCAGGACCCAGACGAGGTGTTAACCAGTCACTATTATATTAGGACCCAGATGAGGTGTTAACCAGTCACTATATTAGGACCCAGACGAGGTGTTAACCAGTCACTATTATATTAGGACCCAGACGAGGTGTTAACCAGTCACTATTATATTAGGACCCAGACGAGGTGTTAACCAGTCACTATTATACCAGGACCCAGAAGAGGTGTTAACCAGTCACTATTATATTAGGATCCAGATGAGGTGTTAACCAGTCACTATTATATTAGGACCCAGATGAGGTGTTAACCAGTCACTATTATATTAGGATCCAGATGAGGTGTTAACCAGTCACTATTATATTAGGACCCAGATGAGGTGTTAACCAGTCACTATTATATTAGGACCCAGATGAGGTGTTAACCAGTCACTATTATATTAGGACCCAGATGAGGTGTTAACCAGTCACTATTATATTAGGACCCAGATGAGGTGTTAACCAGTCACTATTATACGAGGACCCAGATGAGGTGTTAACCAGTCTCTATTATATTAGGACCCAGATGAGGTGTTAACCAGTCTCTATTATATTAGGACCCAGACGAGGTGTTAACCAGTCACTATTATATTAGGACCCAGATGAGGCGTTAACCAGTCACTATTATATTAGGATCCAGATGAGGTGTTAACCAGTCACTATTATATTAGGATCCAGATGAGGTGTTAACCAGTCACTATTATACCAGGATCCAGATGAGGTGTTAACCAGTCACTATTATATTAGGACCCAGATGAGGTGTTAACCAGTCACTATTATATTAGGACCCAGACGAGGTGTTAACCAGTCACTATTATACCAGGACCCAGACGAGGTGTTAACCAGTCACTATTATATTAGGACCCAGATGAGGTGTTAACCAGTCACTATTATACCAGGACCCAGACGAGGTGTTAACCAGTCACTATTATACCAGGACCCAGACGAGGTGTTAACCAGTCACTATTATATTAGGACCCAGACGAGGTGTTAACCAGTCACTATTATATTAGGACCCAGACGAGGTGTTAACCAGTCACTATTATATTAGGACCCAGACGAGGTGTTAACCAGTCACTATTATATTAGGATCCATACGAGGTGTTAACCAGTCACTATTATATTAGGACCCAGACGAGGCGTTAACCAGTCACTATTATATTAGGACCCAGATGAGGTGTTAACCAGTCACTATTATATTAGGACCCAGATGAGGTGTTAACCAGTCACTATTATACCATTATACCAGCCAGTCGGTCAGTCAGCCAGCCAGTTGGTCAGTCAGTCTGCCAGCCAGCCAGTCGGTCAGCCAGCCAGCGGTCAGCCAGCCAGCGGTCAGCCAGCCAGTCGGTCAGTCAGTCAGCCAGCCAGCGGTCAGCCAGTCAGCCAGCCAGCGGTCAGCCAGTCAGCCAGCCAGTCGGTCAGTCAGTCTGCCAGCCAGCCAGTCGGTCAGTCAGCCAGTCGGTCGGTCAGCCAGCCAGTCGGTCAGTCAGTAGTCCCAGCCCCACACAGTCAGGCTAGCTGGAGCAGTAGCCAGCCTGTTCAGTGTATTCAGGCTGTGGGCCCATAGACCTTGACTGTGAGAGGTCAGACCTGCCACAGCTGAAGTCACTCAGTGCCACTCCACACAGTCAGGCCAGCTGGAACACTAGCCAGCCTGTTCAGTCAATCTTGTTTCAGTCAATTAAGTTGTGATCTTCTCCCTCCTATACACCACTCAACCAGAATGAGAGCTTGAATCCCTGCCACCAAGTCTTGTGTCTCTAGCTGTCAGACAGGTCACTCAGTCTTGCCTATAAATCTGATGATTCCTCAGATGTAGTCATTTGTGACCGTCCCCTAACAAGAAAAAGAGCTGCTTGTTTTTAAAGAATCATGACCCTTTTGCTGTGCTGTGTGGTCTGCTAGACTTGTCATTTAAATGTATAGCCCTTCTGAGAAGATCCGGATATTGACCCGGCCTCGCTGCCCTGCCATTCTTGTCCTCCCGTCACCGTTGTTCTTGTCTTCGTTCCAAATTGTACCCTATTCCCTATTTAGTGCACTACTTTTGACCAGGGCCCATAGCGTTGTCGGGTCGATAGTGGTGCACTACATGGGGAATAGGGTGATGTTTGGGACACGTCCATTGTTGTTGTGGGGTTTAATTTATCATCTCTTCAAGCAGAACAGACATGCACAATTCAGGATAGATAAACTGAGGGCTCGAAGGACTGTACTGTCTACGGTCTTGAACTGCAATGATGGGACTTGTATGACGTGGTCACGGTTGGACAGGCTGGAAGGTGGAGGGCTCAGTACTGAGGAGGAAGAGGGGGGAAGAGGGGGTAAGCAGGAACAGTGTTTAGGAAGAGAAGAGAGGTGAGAGAAGAGAGGTGAGGGGTGAGAGAAGAGAGGTGAGAGAAGAGAGGTGAGAGAAGAGAGGTGAGGGGTGAGAGGTGAGGGGTGAGAGGTGAGGGGTGAGAGGTGAGGGGTGAGAGGTGAGGGGTGAGGGGTGAGAGAAGAGAGGTGAGAGAAGAGAGGTGAGAGAAGAGAGGTGAGAGAAGAGAGGTGAGAGAAGAGAGAAGAGAGGTGAGAGAAGAGAGGTGAGAGAAGAGGGGTGAGAGAAGAGAGGTAAGAGAAGAGGGGTGAGAGGTGAGAGGAGGGGTGAGAGGTGAGAGGAGGGGTGAGAGAAGAGAGGTGAGAGAAGAGGGGTGAGAGGTGAGAGAAGAGGGGTGAGAGGTGGTGGTGGACTCCAGTCAACACAACAGGGGTCCTGTCTGAGTATTAGTAACTGTGTGGGCTGGCATCACAGTCTTCTAATCAGACAGGAGGAGATAACCCTCCCTGGTTCAGATCCTAGACAGGAAGAGGAGAGATAACCCTCCCTGGTTCAGATCCTAGACAGGAGGAGGAGAGATAACCCTCCCTGGTTCAGATCCTAGACAGGAAGAGGAGAGATAACCCTCCCTGGTTCAGATCCTAGACAGGAAGAGGAGAGATAACCCTCCCTGGTTCAGATCCTAGACAGGAAGAGGAGAGATAACCCTCCCTGGTTCAGATCCTAGACAGGAAGAGGAGAGATAACCCTCCCTGGTTCAGATCCTAGACAGGAAGAGGAGAGATAACCCTCCCTGGTTCAGATCCTAGACAGGAAGAGAATATATAACCCTCCCTGGTTCAGATCCTAGACAGGAAGAGGAGAGATAACCCTCCCTGGTTCAGATCCTAGACAGGAAGAGGAGAGATAACCCTCCCTGGTTCAGATCCTAGACAGGAAGAGAATATATTACCCTCCCTGGTTCAGATCCTAGACAGGAAGAGAATATATAACCCTCCCTGGTTCAGATCCTAGACAGGAGGAGGAGAGATAACCCTCCCTGGTTCAGATCCTAGACAGGAGGAGGAGAGATAACCCTCCCTGGTTCAGATCCTAGACAGGAGGATGAGAGATAACCCTCCCTGGTTCAGATCCTAGACAGGAGGATGAGAGATAACCCTCCCTGGTTCAGATCCTAGACAGGAAGAGAATATATAACCCTCCCTGGTTCAGATCCTAGACAGGAGGAGGAGAGATAACCCTCCCTGGTTCAGATCCTAGACAGGAAGAGGAGAGATAACCCTCCCTGGTTCAGATCCTAGACAGGAGGAGAGATAACCCTCCCTGGTTCAGATCCTAGACAGGAGGAGGAGAGATAACCCTCCCTGGTTCAGATCCTAGACAGGAAGAGAATATATAACCCTCCCTGGTTCAGATCCTAGACAGGAAGAGGAGAGATAACCCTCCCTGGTTCAGATCCTAGACAGGAGGAGGAGAGATAACCCTCCCTGGTTCAGATCCTTGACAGGAGGAGGAGAGATAACCCTCCCTGGTTCAGATCCTAGACAGGAGGAGGAGAGATAACCCTCCCTGGTTCAGATCCTAGACAGGAGGAGAGATAACCCTCCCTGGTTCAGATCCTAGACAGGAGGAGAGATAACCCTCCCTGGTTCAGATCCTAGACAGGAGGAGGAGAGATAACCCTCCCTGGTTCAGATCCTAGACAGGAGGAGGAGAGATAACCCTCCCTGGTTCAGATCCTAGACAGGAAGAGAATATATAACCCTCCCTGGTTCAGATCCTAGACAGGAGGAGGAGAGATAACCCTCCCTGGTTCAGATCCTAGACAGGAAGATAATTTATAACCCTCCCTGGTTCAGATCCTAGACAGGAAGAGAATATATAACCCTCCCTGGTTCAGATCCTAGACAGGAGGAGGAGAGATAACCCTCCCTGGTTCAGATCCTAGACAGGAAGAGGAGAGATAACCCTCCCTGGTTCAGATCCTAGACAGGAAGAGAATATATAACCCTCCCTGGTTTAGATCCTAGACAGGAAGAGAATATATAACCCTCCCTGGTTTAGATCCTAGACAGGAAGAGAATATATAACCCTCCCTGGTTCAGATCCTAGACAGGAGGAGGAGAGATAACCCTCCCTGGTTCAGATCCTAGACAGGAGGAGAGATAACCCTCCCTGGTTCAGATCCTAGACAGGAGGAGGAGAGATAACCCTCCCTGGTTCAGATCCTAGACAGGAGGAGGAGAGAGAACCCTCCCTGATTCAGATCCTAGACAGGAGGAGGAGAGATAACCCTCCCTGGTTCAGATCCTAGACAGGAGGAGGAGAGATAACCCTCCCTGGTTCAGATCCTAGACAGGAGGAGGAGAGATAACCCTCCCTGGTTCAGATCCTAGACAGGAGGAGGAGAGATAACCCTCCCTGGTTCAGATCCTAGACAGGAGGAGGAGAGATAACCCTCCCTGGTTCAGATCCTAGACAGGAGGAGGAGAGAGAACCCTCCCTGATTCAGATCCAAAGATTCCCCACCTATCCTCCTGCTGAGCCCTGTGCCCGTTACCCACCATAGAATCCCTCCACATTCAAGTCTGGAGCCCGTGTGGCTCAGTTGGTAGAGCGTAGTGCTTGCAATGCCCGGGTTGTGGGTTCGATTCCCACGGGTGGACCAGTACAGAAGAAAAGTATGGAAAGGTGTGCTGTCACTACTGTAAGTAGCTTTGGATCAGAGCTGCTTCTGCTAATTGATTAAAATGTAAAGAAATAATAATGGAAGACAATAATTGGTGGACTGGAAGTAGTTTCTGTTGTAGCCAGTGCAGTGGTGTGATTCCCTCCACACCTCTTGAGAAAACAGCATCGATGTCTTCTTACTGGGGAATTCTCTCCTCAAATTTTAGAATGACTAGGGGAAGCTGCTGTGAAATGATCCGATCTGCTGTAAGTAGGGACTGAATGATATCCTCTCTTCACACGGCGTGTTGTCACAACCTGGACCTCTGTCGTGTTCCTGTCACAAGGGGACACGGCCACCTAAAAAACAAAAAACAAAAAAAACACACACAGCAATTAAAGAATTAAGAAATCTAATTTAATGGACTAATTTATTCCGATTGGTAATTCAAACCCTATCATATGGCCCCCACCTCTCCTTGTGTGCTAGTTAATTACCAGGCACTGCAGCCACCGGGGCCCACAAACCATGTTGATCATTTGTAAATAATAGTGTGGGTTTCACGCAGCTGCTCGTTATAAGACATATTATCCTCTCTCCTCTCTGTTTCCCCCCTCTCTCTCCTCTCTGTTTCCCTCCTCTCTCTCCTCTCTGTTTCCCCCCTCTCTCTCTCTTCTCTTCAGAAGGGCTTCATATCTCTGTCCTCCTTGTAGACCCCCATAAGTAATGAGTTAATTAGTGCTACTCTAAATTAGCCTATTAAGAGCTTATGAAAATATTTCATTTAGCAGAGTTGGGTGGTAGTGAC
This sequence comes from Salvelinus alpinus, assembly GCF_045679555.1. Classification (NCBI taxonomy): domain Eukaryota; kingdom Metazoa; phylum Chordata; class Actinopteri; order Salmoniformes; family Salmonidae; genus Salvelinus; species Salvelinus alpinus. The sequence continues at coordinate 42,150,119 of NC_092099.1, read as the reverse complement.
GATTTGGCAGTTGGAACAGATGTGTGTGTGTGTGTGTGTGTGTGTGTGTGTGTGTGTGTGTGTGTGTGTGTGTGTGTGTGTGTGTGTGTGTGTGTGTGTGTGTGTGTGTGTGTGTGTGTGTGTGTGTGTGTGTGTGTGTGTGTGTGTGTGTGTGTGTGTGTGTGTTGAGAGATTGATCTCTGTCCTGATGATAATGATGTTTTTCTTCCCAGAGCTGGAATCATCTGGAAGATGTTTAGAAAACACTCGTCTTCCCCTCAACATTTAAATCCGTGTTTGGGAGGAAAATGTTAGTTTGTCTCGTGATGGAAGGACTTTGAACTCAACGTTGTTTATGTTTGGTGGGTTGGATTGCAGATGAGGACATGAGGACATGTGGACAAGCGGACATGAGGACATGGGGAGACAAGCGGACATGAGGACATGGAATAATACATGTAGAGCTGCCTTAGAAGTCAATCCGCCCTGCATCTCATTGATTAACTATATTCATATATCCCCCCCTGTACGCCCTCCTCCCATCTCTATACCCCACTTCCCGTCCCTCCTCCCTCCTCCCATCTCTATACCCCACTTTCCATCCCTCCTCCCATCTCTATACCCCACTTCCCATCCCTCCTCCCTCCTCCCATCTCTATACCCCACTTCCCATCCCTCCTCCCTCCTCCCATCTCTATACCCCACTTCCCATCCCTCCTCCCTCCTCCCATCTCTATACTCCTCTTCCCATCCCTCCTCCCATCTCTATACCCCACTTCCCATCCCTCCTCCCATCTCTATACCCCACTTCCCATCCCTCCTCCCTCCTCCCATCTCTATACTCCTCTTCCCATCCCTCCTCCCATCTCTATACTCCTCTTCCCATCCCTCCTCCCATCTCTATACCCCACATCCCATCCCTCCTCCCATCTCTATACTCCTCTTCCCATCCCTCCTCCCATCTCTATACCCCACTTCCCATCCCTCCTCCCATCTCTATACTCCTCTTCCCATCCCTCCTCCCATCTCTATACCCCACTTCCCATCCCTCCTCCCATCTCTATACCCCACATCCCATCCCTCCTCCCATCTCTATACTCCTCTTCCCATCCCTCCTCCCATCTCTATACCCCACTTCCCATCCCTCCTCCCATCTCTATACTCCTCTTCCCATCCCTCCTCCCATCTCTATACCCCACTTCCCATCCCTCCTCCCATCTCTATACCCCACTTCCCATCCCTCCTCCCATCTCTATACCACACTTCCCATCCCTCCTCCCATCTCTATACCCCTTTTCCCATCCCTCCTCCCATCTCTATACTCCTCTTCCCATCCCTCCTCCCATCTCTATACCCCACATCCCATCCCTCCTCCCATCTCTATACCCCTCTTTCCATCCCTCCTCCCTCCTCCCATCTCTATACTCCTCTTCCCATCCCTCCTCCCATCTCTATACTCCTCTTCCCATCCCTCCTCCCATCTCTATACTCCACTTCCCATCCCTTCTCCCATCTCTATACTCCACTTCCCGTCCCTCCTCCCTCCTTCCTCCTCCCTCCATACCCCACTTTCCATCCCTCCTCCCATCTCTATACCCCACTTCCCATCCCTCCTCCCTCCTCTATACCACACTTCCCGTCCCTCCTCTCTCCTCCCATCTCTATACTCCACTTCCCGTCCCTCCTCCCATCCCTCCTCCCATCTCTATACTCCTCTTCCCATCCCTCCTCCCTCCTCCCATCTCTATACTCCACTTCCCATCCCTCCTCCCTCCTCCACTTCCCGTCCCTCCTCCCTCCTCCCATCTCTATACTCCACTTCCCGTCCCTCCTCCCTCCTCCCATCTCTATACTCCACTTCCCGTCCCTCCTCCCATCTCTATACTCCTCTTCCCATCCCTCCTCCCACCTCCCATCTCTATACTCTACTTCCCGTCCCTCCTCCCTCCTCCCATCTCTATACTCCTCTTCCCATCCCTCCTCCCTCCTTCCATCTCTATACTCCTCTTCCCATCCCTCCTCCCTCCTTCCTCATCCCTCCTCCCATCTCTATACCCCACTTCCCATCCCTCCTCCCTCCTCCCATCTCTATACTCCTCTTCCCATCCCTCCTCCCTCCTCCCATCTCTATACTCCTCTTCCCATCCCTCCTCCCTCCTTCCTCATCCCTCCTCCCATCTCTATACCCCACTTCCCATCCCTCCTCCCTCCTCCCATCTATATACTCCTCTTCCCATCCCTCCTCCCTCCTCCCATCTCTATACTCCTCTTCCCATCCCTCCTCCCTCCTCCCATCTCTATACTCCACTTCCCGTCCCTCCTCCCTCCTCCCATCTCTATACTCCACTTCCCATCCCTCCTCCCTCCTCCCTCCTCCACTTCCCGTCCCTCCTCCCTCCTCCCATCTCTATACTCCACTTCCCGTCCCTCCTCCCATCTCTATACTCCACTTCCCGTCCCTCCTCCCATCTCTATACTCCTCTTCCCATCTCTATACTCCTCTTCCCATCCCTCCTCCCATCTCTATACTCTACTTCCCGTCCCTCCTCCCTCCTCCCATCTCTATACTCCTCTTCCCATCCCTCCTCCCTCCTCCCATCTCTATACTCCTCTTCCCATCCCTCCTCCCTCCTCCCATCTCTATACTCCTCTTCCCATCCCTCCTCCCTCCTCCCATCTCTATACTCCTCTTCCCATCCCTCCTCCCTCCTTCCTCATCCCTCCTCCCATCTCTATACCCCACTTCCCATCCCTCCTCCCTCCTCTATACTCCTCTTCCCATCCCTCCTCCCTCCTCCCATCTCTATACTCCTCTTCCCATCCCTCCTCCCTCCTCCCATCTCTATACTCCACTTCCCGTCCCTCCTCCCTCCTCCCATCTCTATACCCCACTTCCCATCACTCCTCCCATCTCTATTCTCCACTTTCCATCCCTCCTGTAAAAGACAGAAAATAATGAACCAGAAATAGCCCTATATTTAAGCCTTAGTGGGGGACTTCAGGACTTTGTAAAGAGCATCGTGGTGTTTTCTCCAGGCTTAGCCTAGCTGTCAAGGTTTGGAACAAAAGCCTCTCCAATCTACAGGGAGCAGAGGCAATAATAAACCTGGTATAACCGTAAGTAATTACCCAGAATGCCACATCATCCTCCTTGGCAGCCAGTTTGACGAACCACCGGGCACATTAGCCATGGACTATAATGGTGCTTTTAGTAGAGATGTGGAGAGTGGTTGATGGTCGATGGTTATTTTTAGTAACTAGTTCTGTTGTTAAAGGAGATAAAGACATAGTGAATAACAGATATAGCTAGCATCAGTCTGCCGTTGAATGCCATGCAGGCTACTGTACAGACAATCCTACTTCAGGTAACGGTAAGTCTTTGCTCCTGATGCTCTCTGTGACATGTCTTCTGACTAGTTTAAAATGTCTATTTATTTTTTAGGCTATACAAAAGGCATTATAGCAACCTTTTGTAATTGATGGAATAATTAAATTATAGTATAGACTAAGCTCTTCACGTTCTGATGTCCTGTCCCACCCCTGTATTAAGAATAACGTTGACGTTCAATTCATGTCGCTGTCACGTCCTGACCTTAGAGATCCTTTTTTTGTCTCTGTTTTGGTCAGGGCGTGAGTTTGGGTGGGCATTCTATGTCTGGTGTTCTATGTTGTCCTTGTTTTGTTATTCGGTGTGTTTGGCCTGGCCTGGTTCTCAATCAGAGAACTTACCACGCTGCACCTTGGTCCTCCTCTCCTTCTCCCGGCGACTTTTGTGACAGTCGTTTTGAAGTCTAAACCCCCTTGCCCTGGATTCTTTATTTTCTTAGTGTTCTCTTCCTGGATATAGGCCTAGGCGTAGACAAACAAATATCTCCCTTCTGAACCCTTTTTAATGGCATTTAAGTTGAATTAAAATTGGTTGGAGGTGAGGAGTGTTGTTTCTGTGGATTGACTTTAGTTTACCATGGTGCGTGAACTCTCACTGTGACGCTTCAGGGCCTGGATTCATACAGCTTTTCTAAGTAGGAGTAGGATTCATATAGCTTTTCTAAGTAGCAGTAGGATTCATATAGCTTTTCTAAGTAGAAGTAGGATTCATATAGCTTTTCTAAGTAGAAGTAGGATTCATACAGCTTTTCTAAGTAGAAGTAGGATTCATAGAGCTTTTCTAAGTAGAAGTAGGATTCATAAACCTTCTTAAAGTAGAAGTAGGATTCATACAGCTTCTTAAAGTAGACGTAGGATTCATACAGCTTCTTAAAGTAGACGTACGACTCATGAAGCTTCTTAAAGTAGAAGTGTGGAACTAGAATCGAACACCCAATAGAATCGATGTACCGAACCCCTGCGGAAATCGAATTAGCATAATAAAAACACCCCCTTAAACATCAATCAGTTTATTAAGCTAGATATCTGTTTTCTTTTTTTTTGTTGCATTGGATGCGTCTCAATCCACCGCATCCGCCGCTGTCTCAATTCGGCATCTGCGGTGGAATGTGACAGAGAGAGAGCGGTGTTTGTCAGACCATGAGACAGCCTCGTAAATCAGTATTCTCACAGAATGTCAGTTTGGCCTACATGTATGACCCCTCTATGGAAAGATGAGACTCTCGCGAACACGATGGCGGTCTACGTTTTGCTCTACAACCCCCACAAGTGTCCGGGGACTCGTCTGAAGTCGGTACCGTCGATGTGCAAACTTCTTTCGCTTCCGAACCGTTGGGCTACAAAAATAATGTGACACCACCGTGGAAAGGTGAGACTCTCACGGACACGATGGCGGTCTCCGTTTCAGACGAGTCCACGAGTGTATTGAGACTCGTCTGAAGTCGATACAGACGATCTACCATCTTGTGTGTGTAGCGTCCAAAACAGTTTGGGCTGCACACTAATATGACCCCTCTGTGGAAAGGCGAGACACTCACGAACACGTCGGTTGTTTTGCTCTAGGACTTGACTGAAGGTCCCCCGGGAGCAGCTTAGTAGAACCCCCCCCCCGGCTTAGACAGGACTTAGACTGTTATGGGTTGAAGTAGGAGAGCTGAGATAGAATCAGTATAGGTGAACAATGATTCTTAACCTTTACTTCGGAGTTGAGAATGTGGTTGGTTGCTAACTAGTCAGAAGTTTTTTTTTTCCCTGCGTGAAGATTATTTTTGTCGCTGTACTAAAGAGTCTCCGGATACTTTTTAGCCAAAGTTCCAGAGCATGTCTTTTAAATAAGCAACCGCTGCCAGTCTGTATTCCTCTTGTTCATAGAGCCTTGCTATAGATTCAGTGTTGGTGGGGCTAAGCCCCCCTGCCATCCAGTACCTCTATACCAGGCGGTGTCAAAGGAAAGCCCCTAAAAATTGTCAAAGACTCCAACCACCCAAGGCATAGACTGTTCTCTCTGCTACTGCACGGCAAGCGGTGCTGATGCACCAAGTCTGGAACCAAGAGGACCCTGAACAGCTTCTACCTCCAATACATAAGATTGCTAAATATCTGCAGTAACAATTTTTTCTTCTCATAACATAAAGTGCCTTCAAAAAGTATTCACACCCCTTTTTTCACAAATTTTGTTGTGTTGTGCCTGAATTTTAAATGGATTAAATTGAGTTTTTGTGTCACTGGACTACACTCAATACCCCACAATGTCAAAGTGGAATTATGTTTTTAGAAATATTTACAAATTTATAAAAAATGAAAGGCTGAAATGTCTTGAGTCAATAAGTATTCAACCCCCGTTGTTATTGCAAGCCTAAATAAGCTCAGGAGTAAACATTTGCTTAAGAAGTCACATAATAAGTTGAATGGACTAACTCAAATAGTGTTTAACATGATTTTTGAATACTTATGTGTATGGTCCCTCAGTCGAGCAGTGAATTTCAAACACCGATTCACCCACAAAGACCAGGGAGGTTTTCCAATGCCTCGCAAAGAAGGGTACCTATTGGTAGTTGGTTAAAAATAAAAAAGCAGACATTGAATATCCCTTTAAGCACGGTGAAGTTATTAATTACACTTTGGATGGTATATCAACACACCCAGTCACTACAAAGATACAGGCATCCTTCCTAACTCAGTTGCTGGAGAGGAAGGAAACCACTCAGGGATTTCACCATGAGGCCAACGGTGACTTAAACTAAATATGCAGTTTAAAAAATATATACCTGTGTATTGATTTTAAGAAAGGCATTGATGTTTATGGTTAGGTACATTGGTGCAACGACAGTGATTTTTTTCCCCAAATGCGCTTGTTTAATCATCCCCCGTTTGGTGAAGTAGGCTGTGATTCGATGATAAATTAACAGGCACCGCATTGATTATATGCAACGCAGGACAAGCTAGTTAAACTAGTAATACCATGTGTAGTTAACTAGTGATTATGTGAAGATTGATTGTTTTTTTTTATAAGATAAGTTTAATGCTAGCTTGCAACTTACCTTGGCTCCTTGCTGCACTCGCGTAACAGGTGGTCAGGCTGCCACGCAGTCTCCACGTGGAGTGCAATGTAATCGGCCATAATCGGCGTCCAAAAATGCCGATTACCGAATGTAATGAAAACTTGAAATCGTCCCTAATTAATAGGCCATGCCCACCTCTACTCTACACCCCATGTAAAGCAGATTAATGTGCTGAATTTATAAAGTTATTTGGTCTCTTTAGTGTGATACAAACCTTGATTAATCGGTCGACCTCTAGTCAGCACGGTTTGACCTCCAAAACTATTATGACCGTTCTGTGGAAAGGGGACGATGGTTTGGACTCGTCTGAAGTCGGTACCGTCGATGTGCCTACTTCTGTTTGTAGCATTCGAACAGTTCGTCTACAAACTAATGTGACCCACTGTGTGGAAAGGGGAGTTTCTCATCAACACGGTGGTGTTCTCCGTTTTTCTCTACGACCCACACAAGTGTAACGTCTGAAGGTAACGATTACCGGTTTTAAAAACATTATGGAAGTATGAGGGTAGTTTTGTGACTACACCAAAAAAGGGGTTAAATACACTATATATATTGTATAAAGTATGTGGACACCCCTTCAAATTAGTAGATTTCGGTTATTTCAGCCACATTTGTTGCGAGGGTCGGACGTAGTTGGATGGGCTATTTACAGGTGCAGTGATCTGTGAGCTGCTCTGACAGCTGATACTTAAAGTTAGTGAGGGAGGTATGAGTCTCCAGCTTCAGTGATTTTTGCAATTCGTTCCAGTTATTGGCAGCAGAGAACTGGAAGGAAAGGTGGCCAAAGGAGGAATAGGCTTTGGGGGTGACCAGTGAATTATACCTGCTGGAGCGCGTGCTACGGGTGGGTGCTGCTATGGTGACCAGTGAGCTGAGATAAGGCGGAGCTTTACCTAGCAAAGACTTATAGATGACCTGGAGCCAGTGGGTTTGCCGACGAATATGAAGCGAGGGCCAGCCAACGAGAGCGTACAGGTTGCAGTGGTGGGAAGTATATGGGGCTTTTGTGACAAAACGGATGGCATTGTGATAGACTGCATCCAATTTGCTGAGTAGAGTGTTGGAGGCTTATTTATAAATGACATCGCCGAAGTCAATGATCGGTAGGATAGTCAGTTTTACGAGGGTATGTTTGGCAGCATGAGTGAAGGATGCTTTGTTGCGAAATAGGAAGCCGATTCTAGATTTTATTTTGGATTGGAGATGCTTAATGTGAGTCTGGAAGGAGAGTTTACAGTCTAACCAGAAACCTAGGTATTTGAAGTTGTCCACATATTCTAAGTCAGAACCGTCCAGAGTAGTGATGACAACGTATGTCTCTGACTCCATGTGTCTCCATGTCTCTATATGACACCGTATGTCTCTATATGACACCGTATGTCTCTATATGACACCGTATGTCTCTATATGACACCGTATGTCTCTATATGACTCCATGTGTCTCTATATGACTCCATGTGTCTCTATATGACTCCATATGTCTCTATATGACTATATGACTCCATATGTCTCTATATGACACCGTATGTCTCCATATGACTCCATATGACTCCATATGACTCCATATGTCTCCATATGTCTCCATATGTCTCCACATGTCTCCATATGTCTCCATATGACACCGTATGTCTCCATATGACACCGTATGTCTCTATATGACTCCATATGTCTCTATATGACTCCATATGTCTCTATATGACTCCATATGTCTCCATATGTCTCTATATGTATCCATATGACTCTATATGTATCCATATGACTCTATATGTATCCATATGACTCTATATGTCTCCATATGACTCTATATGTCTCCATATGACTCCATATGTCTCTATATGACTCCATATGTCTCTATATGACTCCATATGTCTCTATATGTCTCCATATGACTCTATATGTCTCCATATGTCTCTATAGGTCTCCATATGACTCCATAGGTCTCTATATGACTATATGTATCTATAGGTCTCCATATGACTCCATATGTCTCCATATGTCTCCATATGTCTCCATATGACTCTATATGTCTCCATATGACTCCATATGACTCCATATGTCTCCATATGACTCCATATGTCTCTATATGTCTCCATATGACTCTATATGTCTCTATATGACTCCATATGACTCCATATGTCTCCATATGTCTCCATATGTCTCTATATGTCTCTATATGTCTCTATATGTCTCCATATGACTCTATATGTCTCCATATGACTCCATAGGTCTCTATATGACTATATGTATCTATAGGTCTCCATATGACTCCATATGTCTCCATATGTCTCTATATGTCTCCATATGTCTCCATATGACTCCATATGTCTCCATATGTCTCCATATGTCTCTATATGTCTCTATATGTCTCCATATGACTCTATATGTCTCCATATGACTCTATATGTCTCCATATGTCTCTATATGTCTCCATATGTCTCCATATGACTCTATATGTCTCCATATGACTCTATATGTCTCCATATGACTGTATATGTCTCCATATGTCTCCATATGACTCTATATGTCTCCATATGTCTCCATATGTCTCCATATGACTCTATATGTCTCCATATGTCTCTATATGTCTCTATATGTCTCCATATGTCTCCATATGTCTCCATATGACTCCATATGTCTCCATATGTCTCCATATGTCTCTATATGTCTCCATATGTCTCCATATGACTCCATATGTCTCCATATGACTCTATATGTCTCCATATGTCTCCATATGTCTCCATATGTCTCCATATGTCTCCATATGACTCCATATGACTCTATATGTCTCCATATGTCTCCATATGTCTCCATATGTCTCTATATGTCTCTATATGTCTCTATATGTCTCCATATGTCTCCATATGTCTCCATATGTCTCTATATGTCTCTATATGTCTCTATATGTCTATATATGTCTATATGTCTCCATATGACTCCATATGACTCCATATGACTCTATATGACTCTATATGACTCCATATGACTCCATATGACTCCATATGACTCCATATGACTCCATATGTCTCCATATGTCTCCATATGTCTCCATATGTCTCCATATGACTATATGTCTCCATATGTCTCCATATGACTCCATATGTCTCCATATGTCTCCATATGTCTCTATATGTCTCCATATGTCTCCATATGACTCCATATGTCTCCATATGACTCTATATGTCTCCATATGTCTCCATATGTCTCCATATGTCTCCATATGACTCCATATGACTCTATATGTCTCCATATGTCTCCATATGTCTCTATATGTCTCTATATGTCTCTATATGTCTCTATATGTCTCCATATGTCTCCATATGTCTCCATATGTCTCCATATGTCTATATATGTCTCTATATGTCTCTATATGTCTCCATATGTCTCCATATGACTCTATATGACTCTATATGACTCTATATGACTCCATATGACTCCATATGACTCCATATGTCTCTATGTGTCTCCATATGTCTCCATATGTCTCCATATGTCTCTATATGTCTCTATATGTCTCTATATGTCTCTATATGTCTCCATATGACTCCATATGTCTCCATATGTCTCCATATGACTATATGTCTCCATATGTCTCTATATGTCTCCATATGACTCCATATGTCTCCATATGTCTCCATATGACTATATGTCTCCATATGTCTCTATATGTCTCCATATGACTCCATATGTCTCCATATGTCTCCATATGTCTCTATATGTCTCTATATGACTCCATATGTCTCCATATGTCTCCATATGTCTTCATATGACTCTATAGGACTCCATATGTCTCTATGTGACTCCATAGGATTCTATCCATGTAAATGTTATAGATGACTTCAACACCATGGCTGTGTCCCAAACAGAACCCTATGGGCCCTGGTCAAAATAAGTGCTCTATAGACAGAATAGGGTGCCAGCCCTGGTTAAAAGTAGTGCACTATATAGGGAATAGGGTGCCATTTGGGACACCCATGGATGCGTTAGACAGAAGGACGAGACAGAATGGAGACGGTACGTTTTTAGATTCTAATGTTCTAGGTTAGTTACTGCTTACAACTCAGAACCATCCGCATGGAGAACAAAACAAATTAAAAGACACAACCAGGATTAAATAGTTTTTTTTTTTAAATGTGTCCTTGTTAGTTTATGATGCTGTTTGGTGTGTAATTTGCCTTGAGGAATGTACTTAAGAGTCAAGTGTATTTTCCCGGCACACTCTCAAGAGCAATGAAGTAGAAAGGCAATCTAATTCGGAGAAGATTTTTATCATTCACGCTCGTTTACACATTAGCTTGACTGACTAAAGCCTCTTCCCAAATAGCACCCTGGTCCCTGATAAGCCACTATGGGTCCTGGTCAAATGTAGTCCCCTATAATAGGGAATAGGCTAACATTTGGAATGCAGACTAAAGGGTCGTTCCACCAATTTCGGTGCCTATTTGAGATGTGTGACTTGGTGAAAAACAACATACCTAATTTTTAACATTCTGTCATAAAGAGCAGATGTTCAACTTCATAAAAAAAAAAACATGTTTTCCCAACTCAAGAGGTTATAAAGTAACAGAGGTCAGGTTTTCATGTTAAATCAGCCATACATCCCCATGTGACTGGAGGAATGGAAGCTTGTTGTGTGCAACAGGAAGGGGAAATGGAATGAAAGCTTCACCAAAAATACATAAATGTGTTTAAACATTTCTTTAAATGGCAAAGGCGATGTAAAAGGCCTTGTTTTGGTGGAACGGCCCTAAGCAATCTGCTTAAATAATGTACAGTTGTGGCCAAAAGTTTTGAGAATGACACAAATATTAATTTCCACAAAGTTTGCTGCTTCAGTGTCTTTAGATATTTTTGTCAGATGTTACTATGGAATACTGAAGTATAATTACGAGCATTTCATAAGTGTCAAAGGCTTTTATTGACAATTACATGAAGTTGATGCAAAGAGTCAATATTTGCAGTGTTGACCCTTCTTTTTCAAGACCTCTGCAATCCACCCGGGCATGCTGTCAATTAACTTCTGGGCCACATCCTGACTGATGGCAGCCCATTCTTGCATAATCAATGCTTGGAGTTTGTCCGAATTTGTGGGCTTTTGTTTGTCCACCCGCCTCTTGAGGATTGACCACAATATCTCAATGGATTAAGGTCTGGGGAGTTTCCTGGCCATGGACCCAAAATATCGATGTTTTGTTCCCCGAGCCACTTAGTTATCACTTTTGCCTTATGGCAATGTGCTCCACCATGCTGGAAAAGGCATTGTTCGTCACCAAACTGTTCCTGGATGGTTGGGAGAAGTTGCTCCCGGAGGATGTGTTGGTACCATTCTTTATTCATGGCTGTGTTCATAGGCAAAATTGTGAGTGAACCCACTCCCTTGGCTGAGAAGCAACCCCACACATGAATGGTCTCAGGATGCTTTACTGTTGGCATGACACAGGACTGATGGTGGCGCTCACCTTGTCTTCTCCGGACAAGCTTTTTTCCGGATGCCCCAAACAATCGGAAAGGGGATTCATCAGAGAAAATGACTTTACCCCAGTCCTCAGCAGTCCAATCCCTGTACCTTTTGCAGAATATCAGTCTGTCCCTGATGTTTTTCCTGGAGAGAAGTGGCTTTATTGCTGCCGTTCTTGACACCAGGCCATCCTCCAAAAGTCTTCACCTCACTGTGCGTGCAGATGCACTCACACCTGCCTGCTGCCATTCCTGAGCATGCTCTGTACTGGTGGTGCCCCGATCCCGCAGCTGAATCAACTTTAGGAGACAGCCTGGCGCTTGCTGGACTTTCTTGGGCGCCCTGAAGCCTTCTTCACAACAAATTAACCGCTCTCCTTGAAGTTCTTGATGATCCGATAAAAGGTTGATTTAGGTGCAATCTCACTGGCAGCAATATCCTTGCCTGCGAAGCCCTTTATGTGCAAAGCAATAATGACGGCACGTGTTTCCTTGCAGGTAACCATGGATGACAGAGGAAGAACAATGACTTTGCAATTAATTGCAATTCATCTGATCACTCTTCATAACATTCGTGAGTATATGTAAATTGCCATCATACAAACTGAGGCAGCAGACTTTGTAAAAATGTATATTTGTGTCATTCTCAAAACCTTTGGCCACGACTGTATGACTTTCCTCATATACGCTAGATATGTTTGAATCCAGTCCAATAGCATAATGATGAACATGTTTAATAAATGTGATCGTGTTTAATAATGGTGGGATCGTGTTTAATAAATGTGATCGTGTTTAATAATGGTGGGATCGTGTTTAATAATGGTGAGATCATGTTTAATAATGGTGAATATGTTTAATAATGGTGAGATCATGTTTAATAATGGTGAGATCATGTTTAATAATGGTGAATATGTTTAATAATGGTAAATATGTTTAATAATGTTGAGATCATGTTTAATAATGGTGCATATGTTAAATAATGGTGGGATCATGTTTAATAATGGTGAATATGTTTCATAATGGTGAGATCGTGTTTAATAATGGTGGGATCGTGTTTAGTAATGGTGAATGTTTAATAATGGTGGGATCATGTTTAATAATGGTGAATATGTTTAATAATGGTGAGATCGTGTTTAATAATGGTGAATATGTTTAATAATGGTGGGATCATGTTTAATAATGGTGAATATGTTTAATAATGGCGAGATCATGTTTAATAATGGTGAATGTGTTTAATAATGGCGAGATCATGTTTAATAATGGTGAATATGTTTAATAATGGTGAGATCATGTTTAATAATGGTGAATGTTTCATAATGGTGGGATCATGTTTAATAATGGTGAATGTTTCATAATGGTGGGATCATGTTTAATAATGGTGAATGTTTCATAATGGTGAGATCGTGTTTAATAATGGTGAATATGTTTAATAATGGTGGGATCATGTTTAATAATGGTGAATATGTTTATAATGTTGATCATGTTTAATAATGGTGAGTTCACGTTTAATAAATGGTGAGTTCACGTTTAATAATGGTGAGTTCATGTTTAATAATGGTGAGATAATATTTAATTAATAATGGTGATCATGTGTGGTTTAGTAGTAAGGCGCCCCTGGAGTAAATTAGGGTAAAGTTCCTTGCTCAAGGGCAAATCAACAGATTTTAATCACCTTGTCTGCTCAGGTATTCAAACCTTCCACCTACCTGCTGCTACATCCTGTTTAATAACGGTCAACATGTTTGGTGAACAGCCTGGCTGTAATGCTGAAGTCTGGACTATATGTTGTTGCATAGCAGGCCTGTGGGTGGAACTATGCTATAGCCTGGTCCCAGATGTGTTTGTGTTGTCTTGCCAACTTGTCACGTTTGAATCCAGTCCAATAACATAATAGCGAACATGTTTAAGACAGCCTGGCTGTAAAGCTGCCTACGGTAAAGGTGAAACTACGGTATAGCCTGGTCCCAGATCTGTCTGTGTTGTCTTGCCAACTACTGCGGTCATTGTCACGTGTGTGTGAGTTGGCAAGACGACACAGACAGCTCCGGGCTAATTATTGTACTCGTGTAAAATGAGTGTAATTCCTACCCCAAGGCAATAGAGAGAAACATCGTCGCTAACATAACCAAGCAACAGCTCAATGTTGCTGTTGATTCTGTTCATGTTTATTACTACTGCTAGCTGCTACTACTACTACTACTACTGCTCTCAACCGTTAGGCCAATGGAGGCAGTTATCTAACAGGCATGGTGCTAATCATTAAACACTGCTAGTACCTTTACCATAGCTAATTATGGACTAGAACAAAGCCAGAGGATGCGTACCGAGTGGCACTCTATTCCCACTCTAGTGCACTACTTTTAAAGTATTGGAATAGGGTCCCATTTGGGACGAAACCCCTTGAACTCCAGCACAATACTGGCATCAACTCGGGACAACAGCGGATTTGGACGGTAACATAATGACTTCATGTGGGTGGTAACATAATGACTCCATGTGGGTGGTAACATAGTGACTCCATGTGGGTGGTGACATAATGACTCCATGTGGGTGGTAACAATGACTCCACGTGGGTGGTAACATAATGACTCCACGTGGGTGGTAACATAGTGACTCCACGTGGGTGGTAACAATGACTCCACGTGGGTGGTAACATAATGACTCCACGTGGGTGGTAACTGACTCCACGTGGGTTTTAACATCATAACTCCATGTGGGTGGTGACATAGTGACTCCATGTGGGTGGTAACATAATGACTCCACGTGGGTGGTGACATAATGACTCCACGTGGGTGGTAACATAGTGACTCCATGTGGGTGGTAACATAGTGACTCCATGTGGGTGGTAACATAGTGACTCCATGTGGGTGGTAACATAGTGACTTCATGTGGGTGGTGACATAATGACTCCATGTGGGTGGTAACAATGACTCCATGTGGGTGGTAACATAGTGACTCCATGTGGGTGGTAACATAATGACTCCATGTGGGTGGTAACATAATGACTCCATGTGGTTGGTAACATAATGACTCCATGTGGGTGGTAACATAATGACTCCATGTGGGTGGTGACATAATTACTCCATGTGGGTGGTGACATAATTACTCCATGTGGGTGGTAACATAATGACTCCATGTGGGTGGTAACATAGTGACTTCATGTGGGTGGTAACATAGTGACTCCATGTGGGTGGTAACATAGTGACTCCATGTGGGTGGTAACATAGTGACTCCATGTGGGTGGTGACATAATGACTCCATGTGGGTGGTAACATAATGACTCCATGTGGGTGGTAACATAATGACTCCATGTGGGTGGTAACATAATGACTCCATGTGGGTGGTAACATAATGACTCCATGTGGGTGGTAACATAATGACTCCATGTGGGTGGTGACATAATTACTCCATGTGGGTGGTAACATAATGACTCCATGTGGGTGGTGACATAGTGACTCCATGTGGGTGGTTACATAGTGACGCCATGTGGGTGGTGACATAGTGACTCCATGTGGGTGGTAACATAATGACTTCATGTGGGTGGTAACATAGTGACTCCATGTGGGTGGTGACATAGTGACTCCATGTGGGTGGTCACATAATGACTCCATGTGGGTTTTAACATCATAACGCCATGTGGGTGGTAGCATAGTAAATCCATGTGGATGGTACTCACCTTCACCCCATTTGTCTTCCTCCACTAATGGTCAGAATGGTCTCTCAGCCACACCTCCGCTAAGTGCAGCTGCCGGGGCGTATGATAGTACATCCATAACCCCGGTAGGGTCTCAGCAGGGTTAATTGGGGGAGTGAATGAAACGTTAAAGCCCAGAGTCTTTATGGTGTTTTTGTCTCAATTAAAGAGAAACGCAACACCTGGGGACCCAGCTAGTTAGCCAACCAGGGACCAGATCTACTCAGTTAGTAATAGGAAGCAGTGCTATTGTTGCTACTCTGTTCAATCGCTCAACCGTCCATCATTTCACCACGCCAATTGATTGTCTGAATGCTTTTTTCTTGATTAGATGGTGAGGGTACCCCCCTCTTCTGAATTAATGTCTCAATGTCTTCCATTACTGTCCTTTCCTCTGTGTAGCTTCGTTGTCAGATCCTCGTTGTCAGCTTCTCGTTAATCTAAAGGGACTTGGAGTTCAGAATTTGAAATGTCTGATTTCATATTTTAATTATGTATCGTTTTTTTTTTTTTGTTAAGATCTAGCTGTGCAAACAACTTGCTTGTAATTTTGAGTGAAGTGTCAAGTGGAACACTCTTAAAGAACATTTCTATCTGCTAAACAGTGTCTGATTGGATGTAACGGTTCTTTATCTGCCCCGTCATGTGACTCTAATGGTCGACCTCACTAGAGGAAGGCTCTTCAGACACAAAGGATAAATCCAAAATGGAAACCTAGTCCCTATATAGCGCAGTATTTTTGACCAGGGAAATGGCAACCTAGTCCCTCTATAGCGCAGTATTTTTGACCAGGGAAATGGCAACCTAGTTCCTCTATAGCGCAGTATTTTTGACCAGGGAAATGGCAACCTAGTCCCTATATAGTGCAGTATTTTTGACCAGGGAAATGGCAACCTAGTTCCTATATAGTGCAGTATTTTTGACCAGGGAAATGGCAACCTAGTCCCTATATCGCGCAGTATTTTTGACCAGGGAAATGGCAACCTAGTCCCTATATAGTGCACTACTTTTGACCAGGGAAATGGCAACCTAGTCCCTATATAGTGTAGTATTTTTGACCAGGGAAATGGCAACCTAGTCCCTATATAGTGCAGTATTTTTGACCAAGGAAATGACAACCTAGTCCCTATATCGCGCAGTATTTTTGACCAGGGAAATGGCAACCTAGTCCCTATATAGTGTAGTATTTTTGACCAGGGAAATGGCAACCTAGTCCCTATATTTTGCAGTATTTTTGACCAGGGAAATGGCAACCTAGTCCCTATATCGCGCAGTATTTTTGACCAGGGAAATGGCAACCTAGTCCCTATATAGTGCACTACTTTTGACCAGGGAAATGGCAACCTAGTCCCTATATAGTGTAGTATTTTTGACCAGGGAAATGGCAACCTAGTCCCTATATAGTGCAGTATTTTTGACCAAGGAAATGACAACCTAGTCCCTATATCGCGCAGTATTTTTGACCAGGGAAATGGCAACCTAGTCCCTATATAGTGTAGTATTTTTGACCAGGGAAATGGCAACCTAGTCCCTATATTTTGCAGTATTTTTGACCAGGGAAATGGCAACCTAGTCCCTATATCGCGCAGTATTTTTGACCAGGGAAATGGCAACCTAGTCCCTATATAGTGTAGTATTTTTGACCAGGGAAATGGCAACCTAGTCCCTATATAGTGTAGTATTTTTGACCAGGGAAATGGCAACCTAGTCTTTATATAGTGTAGTATTTTTGACCAGGGAAATGGTGACCTAGTTCCTATATAGTGCAGTATTTTTGACCAGGGAAATGGCAACCTAGTTCCTCTATAGTGTAGTATTTTTGACCAGGGAAATGGCAAGCTAGTCCCTATATATAGTGCACTACTTTTGACCAGGGAAATGGCAACCTAGTCCCTATATATAGTGCAGTATTTTTGACCAGGGAAATGGCAACCTAGTTCCTCTATAGTGTAGTATTTTTGACCAGGGAAATGGCAAGCTAATCCCTATATATAGTGCACTACTTTTGACCAGGGAAATGGCAACCTAGTCCCTATATATAGTGCACTACTTTTGACCATGACATAATAGGATAATAGGTTGCCATTTGGGAGCCACACAAAAAGCTGGGTGATCTGTGTCAAAAATACTGTACTATATAGGGAATAGGTTGTCATTTCCCTGGTGAAAAATAGTGCACTATATATAGGGAATAGGTTGTCATTTCCCTGGTCAAAAATACTGCACTATATATAGGGAATAGGTTGCCATTTCCCTGGTCAAAAATACTGCACTATATATAGGGAATAGGTTGCCATTTCCCTGGTCAAAAATACTGCACTATATATAGGGAATAGGTTGCCATTTCCCTGGTCAAAAATACTGCACTATATATAGGGAAAAGGTTGCCATTTCCCTGGTCAAAAACTCTGCACTATATATAGGGAATAGGTTGCCATTTCCCTGGTCAAAAATACTGCACTATATAGGGAATAGGTTGCCATTTCCCTGGTCAAAAGTAGTGCACTATATATAGGGATTAGCTTGCCATTTCCCTGGTCAAAAATACTACACTATAGAGGAACTAGGTTGCCATTTCCCTGGTCAAAAATACTGCACTATATATAGGGACTAGGTTGCCATTTCCCTGGTCAAAAGTAGTGCACTATATATAGGGACTAGCTTGCCATTTCCCTGGTCAAAAATACTACACTATAGAGGAACTAGGTTGCCATTTCCCTGGTCAAAAATACTGCACTATATAGGAACTAGGTCGCCATTTCCCTGGTCAAAAATACTGCACTATATAGGAACTAGGTTATCATTTCCCTGGTCAAAAATATTTTACTATATAGGAACTAGGTCGCCATTTCCCTGGTCAAAAATACTACACTATATAGGGACTAGGTCGCCATTTGGGACACTCCCTCTGTGTGAATAGCTGTGTGATTTGTGGTCCCAGGGTCTCATTGCTAGAACAGGTTTTCCAAGTGTTAGAATTAGTGCGACTAGCTAGTGCCAGCCTGGGAGATTTACATACATTGACACAGTCATTTCACAGTAAGAGCATTAAAGTGTGAACCCGTCCGGTTGGATGAGTGACGATAACAGGGTTTTCTAATTGCGTAACCCCTAGCTCGCTGGCCTTTGAAACAGCCCACCATAATTCCTGTCATTCACCTTGAGGAGGTATACTATCAGGCTAGGGTGACGGTCTGAGGAGGTGGAGGAGGAGGAGGAGGAGGGGAAAGAGCTAGGCCTATTTTATCAGTGGACGGCAGAGTAGACAGAGGAGGCTGGGCTGTCTGCCGTTAGCTCTGTTAACTTCAGAGGAGGCTGGGCTGTCTGCCATTAGCTCTGCTAACTTCAGAGGAGGCTGGGCTGTCTGCCGTTAGCTCTGTTAACTTCAGAGGAGGCTGGGCTGTCTGCCATTAGCTCTGCTAACTTCAGAGGAGGCTGGGCTGTCTGCCATTAGCTCTGCTAACTTCAGAGGAGGCTGGCCTGTCTACCGTTAGCTCTGTTAACTTCAGAGGAGGCTGGGCTGTCTACCGTTAGCTCTGCTAACTTCAGAGGAGGCTGGGCTGTCTACCGTTAGCTCTGCTGACTTCAGAGGAGGCTGGGCTGTCTGCCGTTAGCCCTGCTAACTTCAGAGGAGGCTGGGCTGTCTGCCGTTAGCTCTGTTGACTTCAGAGGAGGCTGGGCTGTCTGCCGTTAGCTCTGTTGACTTCAGAGGAGGCTGGGCTGTCTACCTTAAGTTCTGCTGACTTCAGAGGAGGCTGGCCTGTCTGCCGTTAGCTCTGTTGACTTCAGAGGAGGCTGGGCTGTCTGCCATTAGCTCTGCTCTCAACCCCTGTACTGTATGTAACCAGCACCAACCACTGTACTGTATGTAACCAGCACCAACCCCTGTACTGTATGTAACCAGCACCAACCCCTGTACTGTATGTAACCAGCACCAACCCCTGTACTGTATGTAACCAGCACCAACCCCTGTACTGTATGTAACCAGCACCAACCCCTGTACTGTATGTAACCAGCACCAACCCCTGTACTGTATGTAACCAGCACCAACCCCTGTACTGTATGTAACCAGCACCAACCCCTGTACTGTATGTAACCAGCACCAACCCCTGTACTGTATGTAACCAGCACCAACCCCTGTACTGTATGTAACCAGCACCAACCCCTGTACTGTATGTAACCAGCACCAACCCCTGTACTGTATGTAACCAGCACCAACCCCTGTACTGTATGTAACCAGCACCAACCCCTGTACTGTATGTAACCAGCACCAACCCCTGTACTGTATGTAACCAGCACCAACCCCTGTACTGTATGTAACCAGCACCAACCCCTGTACTGTATGTAACCAGCACCAACCCCTGTACTGTATGTAACCAGCACCAACCCCTGTACTGTATGTAACCAGCACCAACCCCTGTACTGTATGTAACCAGCACCAACCCCTGTACTGTATGTAACCAGCACCAACCCCTGTACTGTATGTAACCAGCACCAACCCCTGTACTGTATGTAACCAGCACCAACCCCTGTACTGTATGTAACCAGCACCAACCCCTGTACTGTATGTAACCAGCACCAACCCCTGTACTGTATGTAACCAGCACCAACCCCTGTACTGTATGTAACCAGCACCAACCCCTGTACTGTATGTAACCAGCACCAACCCCTGTACTGTATGTAACCAGCACCAACCCCTGTACTGTATGTAACCAGCACCAACCCCTGTACTGTATGTAACCAGCACCAACCCCTGTACTGTATGTAACCAGCACCAACCCCTGTACTGTATGTAACCAGCACCAACCCCTGTATGTAATTCACAACTAGTGACAATTTTTTTATAGGTAATGAAGTTGAAAAAACAGCTGAAGATACTGGTAAATCAGGGATATTGGTGAGCTGTAGGACTTTCTGTGACTTTCTGTGACTTTCTGTGCCTGTCAGCCTCAGAAAGTTACAGGGACCAGTTCAACCCTGGAGGATTCAATATGTACCCTTGTACTGGTCATAACGAGTGAGAGGCTTGACCTTTATGTTCATGAGGCTTGTCCAGCAGGTTGGAACTGAGGAAATTCCCCTTAGATAGGCCAGCTGCAAAGTCAAAATGGACTATATTGTAAAACAAAACAAAAAATGTATGAACACTAAAATGTGTTTTTTGGTCTTACGGTTAAGATTAGACATTAGGGTTAGTAGAGTTGTTAAGGTTCGGTTTAAAATCAGATTGTATGACTTTGTGGCTGTGCTAACTGGTGACCACTCTGCAGAGCTGTCTCCCACAACAACTAGTGACATTTAACAGATAACTAGTGACATTTAACAGACAACTAGTGACATTTAACAGACAACTAGTGACATTTAACAGATAACTAGTGACATTTAACAGATAACTAGTGACATTTAACAGATAACTAGTGACATTTAACAGATAACTAGTGACATTTAACAGACAACTAGTGACATTTAACAGATAACTAGTGACATTTAACAGATAACTAGTGACATTTAACAGACAACTAGTGACATTTAACAGATAACTAGTGACATTTAACAGATAACTAGTGACATTTAACAGATCACTAGTGACATTTAACAGATAACTAGTGACATTTAACAGACAACTAGTGACATTTAACAGATAACTAGTGACATTTAACAGATAACTAGTGACATTTAACAGACAACTAGTGACATTTAAGATAACTAGTGACATTTAACAGAATACTAGTGACATTTAACAGATAACTAGTGACATTTAACAGATAACTAGTGACATTTAACAGATAACTAGTGACATTTAACAGATAACTAGTGACATTTAACAGACAACTAGTGACATTTAACAGACTAGTGACATTTAACAGATAACTAGTGACATTTAACAGACAACTAGTGACATTTAAGATAACTAGTGACATTTAACAGAATACTAGTGACATTTAACAGATAACTAGTGACATTTAACAGATAACTAGTGACATTTAACAGATAACTAGTGACATTTAACAGATAACTAGTGACATTTAACAGACAACTAGTGACATTTAACAGACAACAGAAACAACGGTGAAATCAGATATCCGTTAAAGCTGGGGAATAATGTGACGTAGTCACACTGTTGGAGATGTGAGACTGTGAGAGCATCGTCAACCGACTCATCCACACTCTTCAGCCATCTACAGCAGCTAGTTCCTCCCCGGGGACAACCGACCATGAAGTTGAACAGAAACAGCCAGAGATGACGAGGGAAGCTGGTGAATGGTGACACTGACGGGATGTGTGTTTTAACGTCTGGTTCTTGTCTGTCTGCCTCAGCGCGTAAACATAACAGCTGGGTGATAGAACGAGTTCACCCTGGCAACGCTGAAGTCCACAACCTTCAAGCTTGTCATCTACAAGGAAAAACTCAACCATACGCCTCCTATAACGGCTGGGGAATTCACAACTAGTGACATTTTTTAAATCAAGTGTTACGTACATATGAAGTGAAAAATGTCACGGGATGCATCTGGTCCATGGAGAAAAGAGTTCTGAACAAAAAACGATAAAATATGATAATCAGTGAAGCTGGTGACTGGTGTGACACAGACACACTGGTGGAGATGTGATGAGCGTGCGAGGCTGCTTTCTGTGTCGGTCTGCCACTGAACAGATGCAACTGGGATTTTGGTACCCTGGCAACGCTGAAGTGTGTTCGCTCACTGGGAGACAGAGAAATGCAGGCAGGGTAGAGAGATAGAGAGAGATGGCAGGCAGGGTTGAAAGAGAGAGAGATGGCAGACAGGGTTGAGAGAGAGAGATGGCAGAGCGCACGCGAGAGAGAGAGAGATGGCAGGCAGGGTTGAGAGAGAGAGAGAGACAGAGAGATGGCAGACAGGGTTGAGAGAGAGAGAGATCGCAGGCAGGGTTGAGAGAGAGAGAGAGAGAGAGAGAGATGGCAGACAGGGTTGAAAGAGAGCGAGAGATGGCAGAGCGAGAGAGAGAGAGATGGCAGACAGGGTTGAGAGAGAGAGAGAGAGAGATGGCAGACAGGGTTGAGAGAGAGAGAGAGAGAGAGAGATGGCAGACAGGGTTGAGAGAGAGAGAGATCGCAGGCAGGGTTGAGAGAGAGAGAGAGAGAGAGAGAGATGGCAGACAGGGTTGAAAGAGAGCGAGAGATGGCAGAGCGAGAGAGAGAGAGATGGCAGACAGGGTTGAGAGAGAGCGAGAGAGAGAGATGGCAGACAGGGTTGAGAGAGAGCGAGAGAGAGAGATGGCAGACAGGGTTGAGAGAGAGAGAGAGATATGGCAGAGAGAGAGAGAGAGAGAGATGGCAGACAGGGTTGGCAGGGCCTCAGCTAACGACTGTGAAGGAGACACACGGTAATTACTCTGTCTCCCCGGTGTCTGTTGTTCTTCTTAATTACTCATGGCAGCTCCGCTGTTTTATTGAGATTCATTTCCCCCCACGTCGGTCCTGGATGAGCTTAGAGGCTCAGCGATAGGGAAGGAGTTTTCAGGAATGATAGACATCATTGGCTAACACATTGTCGGATCCCCGAGCTCTAAAACAGGATCTTTAGAATGGTTCAGTGGATCAAAAAGAAGAATTCAAATTGTTTAGATTGTTTACTATACATAGCGACAGGATCACACACCTCCGTGAAGCAGTTTGACTAGAGAAGAGGAAGATTTAAGAACGAGCATTTTCTCCCCCCTTGTTTCATGTGAAGCAAAACCAAAAAACAGGACTGAGAGAGTTTAGCTTCCCCAGATGGAGTTTAGGAGGATATTAAATCTTTAAATAATACATTTAGCAACGATATGAAAGGATATTGAAATAGATTTGCCATTTAGGCAGTTTCCAGGCAACACGGTCAAAGGCAGGCAGGGAAAATACTGTATATAGTATCGTCATAGGAGGTTAAGAGCCCTGGAGTGGACTACATGCTAATTAGAGACCGCTTCCCAACGGTACCCTATTCCCTATATGGTGCACTACTCACGATCTTTCTTATCTAGAAAAGCAGCGTAGTACAGGGCTCTGGTCACATTTAGTGCACAATATCGGGAATAGTGTATCACTTGGGACTCGGCCTCCGTGTGAAATATGAATACCGATCGTACCAACCAAACAGCTGGTGGGCATAATATCCCAGCTTCCCTCCATCTCAGTCTCTAAGGCATACTTTATACCTTTAATGAGTTGAGTAAAAGGCCATTTTTAGAACAGCCAGATACTACCTGTATCCGGGTCAATATGCATCTCTCTTCATCAATTAGGTGTTACGATGATGAAGATCGAGCCGGTAACATTAGGTTGGTTAGATATGGTAAGTGTTATCGTTAGTATCCTCAAGGAGGGAGGTCGGTTAGATTTGGTAAGTGTTATCGTTAGTATCCTCAAGGAGGGAGGTTGGTTAGATATGGTAAGTGTTATCGTTAGTATCCTCAAGGAGGTAGGTCGGTTAGATATGGTAAGTGTTATCGTTAGTATCCTCAAGGAGGGAGGTTGGTTAGATATGGTAAGTGTTATCGTTAGTATCCTCAAGGAGGTAGGTCGGTTAGATATGGTAAGTGTTATCGTTAGTATCCTCAAGGAGGTAGGTCGGTTAGATTTGGTAATGTGTTAGTATCGTTAGTATCCTCAAGGAGGTAGGTTGGTTAGATTTGGTAATGTGTTAGTATCGTTAGTATCCTCAAGGAGGTAGGTTGGTTAGATTTGGTAAGTGTTAGTATCGTTAGTATCCTCAAGGAGGTAGGTCGGTTAGATTTGGTAAGTGTTAGTGTCTGCACGTTGATGGTAGCCTATATCTTTCTAGCAAGAGCTGGCCTCACCCAATTGGCTACTGCGCAGTTGTGTCCCTGAAAATGTGCATAAAGATGATCTCCTGTAGCTTATTGTGAGTGGCATTTAGTCTACACCAGGATGCTCCTTGATCGCTCTGTGGCTCTTCTCTGGGTGGCGTCTTTGTGAAGTGGTGCGAGAGAGGAGAGCGACACACCCTCCAGTCCCTGGGGATTTCACAGTCACTTAAACAGCTTAGTAAAGGTCACCCAGCCAGCCTCTCAGCCTCATCTCTCCTCTCAGTTCACTGACTTTAGAAGCTAGCCAGGCTGAGACTCCTCATAGTTCACTGACTGTAGAAGCTAGCCAGGCTGAGGCTCCTCTCAGTTCACTGACTGTAGAAGCTAGCCAGGCTGAGACTCCTCTCAGTTCACTGACTGTAGAAGCTAGCCAGGCTGAGACTCCTCTCAGTTCACTGACTGTAGAATCTAGCCAGGCTGAGACTCCTCTCAGTTCACTGACTGTAGAAGCTAGCCAGGCTGAGACTCCTCATAGTTCACTGACTGTAGAAGCTAGCCAGGCTGAGACTCCTCATAGTTCACTGACTGTAGAAGCTAGCCAGGCTGAGGCTCCTCTCAGTTCACTGACTGTAGACGCTAGCCAGGCTGAGACTCCTCATAGTTCACTGACTGTAGAAGCTAGCCAGGCTGAGACTCCTCATAGTTCACTGACTGTAGACGCTAGCCAGGCTGAGACTCCTCATAGTTCACTGACTGTAGAAGCTAGCCAGGCTGAGACTCCTCTCAGTTCACTGACTGTAGAAGCTAGCCAGGCTGAGACTCCTCTCAGTTCACTGACTGTAGAAGCTAGCCAGGCTGAGACTCCTCATAGTTCACTGACCGTAGAAGCTATCCAGGCTGAGACTCCTCTCAGTTCACTGACTGTAGAAGCGAGCCAGGCTGAGACTCCTCTCAGTTCACTGACTGTAGAAGCTAGCCAGGCTGAGACTCCTCATAGTTCACTGACTGTAGAAGCTAGCCAAGCTGAGACTCCTCATAGTTCACTGACTGTAGAAGCTAGCCAGGCTGAGACTCCTCTCAGTTCACTGACTGTAGAAGCTAGCCAGGCTGAGACTCCTCATAGTTCACTGACTGTAGAAGCTAGCCAGGCTGAGACTCCTCATAGTTCACTGACTGTAGAAGCTAGCCAGGCTGAGACTCCTCACAGTTCACTGACTGTAGAAGCTAGCCAGGCTGAGACTCCTCTCAGTTCACTGACTGTAGAAGCTAGCCAGGCTGAGACTCCTCATAGTTCACTGACTGTAGAAGCTAGCCAGGCTGAGACTCCTCATAGTTCACTGACTGTAGAAGCAAGCCAGGCTGAGACTCCTCTCAGTTCACCAGTGTAGTCTATATTTAGTGTAGTCTATATGTAATGTAGTGTAGTCTATATGTAATGTAGTGTAGTCTATGTAGTGTAGTCTATATGTAGTGTGGCCTATATGTAGATGTGTAGTCTATATGTAGTGTATCCTATATGTAGTGTAGTCTATATGTAGTGTAGTCTATATGTAGTGTAGTGTAGTCTATATTTAGTGTAGTCTATATGTAGTGTATCCTATATGTAGTGTAGTCTATATGTAGTGTAGCCTATATGTAGTGTAGTCTATATGTAGTGTAGTCTATATTTAGTGTAGTCTATATGTAGTGTAGTCTATATTTAGTGTAGTCTATATGTAATGTAGTGTAGTCTATATTTAGTGTAGTCTATATGTAGTGTAGTCTATATGTAGTGTAGTCTATATGTAGTGTAGTCTATATGTAGTGTAGTCTATATGTAGTGTAGTGTATATGTAGTGTAGTCTATATGTAGTGTAGTCTATATGTAGTGTAGTGTATATGTAGTGTAGTGTATATGTAGTGTAGTCTATATGAAGTGTAGTCTATATGTAGTGTAGTCTATATGCAGTGTAGCCTGTATGTAGTGTAGTCTATATTTAGTGTAGTCTATATGCAGTGTAGCCTATATGTAGTGTAGCCTATATGTAGTGTAGTCTATATGCAGTGTATCCTATATGTAGTGTAGTCTATATGTAGTGTAGTCTATATGTAGTGTAGCCTATATGTAATGTAGTCTATATGCAGTGTAGCCTATTTGACCTGGACCCATAGGGCCTGATGATGATGATGATGCCTGACCTGGGCCGTAGGACTTGATGATGATGATGATGCCTGACATAGGCCCATAGGGCCTGATGATGATGATGATGCCTGACCTAGGCCCATAGGGCCTGATGATGATGATGATGTCTGACCTAGGCCCATAGGGCCTGATGATGATGCCTGACCTGTGCCCATATGGCCTGATGATGATGATGATGCCTGACCTGGGCCCATATGGCCTGATGATGATGATGATGCCTGACATGTGCCCATAGGGCCTGATGATGATGATGCCTGACCTGGGCCCATAGGGCCTGATGATGATGCCTGACCTGGGCCCATAGGGCCTGATGATGATGATGTCTGACATTGGGCCTGATGATGATGATGATGATGATGCCTGACCTGGGGTCATAAGGCCTGATGATGATGATGATGATGCCTGACCTGTGCCCATAGGGCCTGATGATGATGATGATGCCTGACCTGGGCCCATGGGGCCTGATGATGATGATGATGCATGACCTGTGCCCATAGGGCCTGATGATGATGATGATGCCTGACCTAGGCCCATAGGGCCTGATGATGATGATGATGCCTGACCTGGGCCCATAGGGCCTGATGATGATGATGCCTGACCTGGGCCCATAGGGCCTGATGATGATGATGATGCCTGACCTAAGCCCGTAGGACTTGATGATGATGATGATGCCTGACCTGGGCCCATAGGGCCTGATGATGATGATGATGATGATGCCTGACCTAGGCCCGTAGGACTTGATGATGATGATGATGCCTGACCTGGGCCCATAGGGCCTGATGATGATGATGCCTGACCTAGGCCCGTAAGACTTGATGATGATGCCTGACCTGTGCCCATAGGGCCTGATGATGATGATGATGCCTGACCTGGGCCCATAGGGCCTGATGATGATGCCTGACCTGTGCCCATAGGGCCTGATGATGATGATGATGATGCCTGACCTGGGCCTATAGGTCCTGATGATGATGATGCCTGACCTGTTTCCATAGGGCCTGATGATGATGATGATGATGCCTGACCTGGGCCCATAGGGCCTGATGATGATGATGATGATGATGTCTGACATGGGCCCATGGGGCCTGATGATGATGATGCCTGATCTGGGCCCATAAGGCCTGATGATGATGATGATGACCTGTGCCCATAGGGCCTGATGATGATGATGATGATGCCTGACCTGTGCCCATGGGGCCTAATGATGATGATGATGATGATGATGATGATGATGATGATGATGCCTGACCTGTGCCCATAGGGCCTGATAATGATGATGATGCCTGAACTGTGCCCATAGGGCCTGATGATGATGATGATGATGCCTGACCTGTGCCCATAGGGCCTGATGATGATGATGATGCCTGAACTGTGCCCATAGGGCCTGAAATATGATGATGCTGATGCCTGACCTGGGCCTGATGATGATGATGATGCCTGACCTGGGCCTGATGATGATGATGATGGCTGACCTGGGCCCATGTGGCCTGATGATGATGATGCCTGACCTGGGCCCATAGGGCCTGATGATGATGATGATGATG
Source organism: Salvelinus alpinus (assembly GCF_045679555.1). Classification (NCBI taxonomy): domain Eukaryota; kingdom Metazoa; phylum Chordata; class Actinopteri; order Salmoniformes; family Salmonidae; genus Salvelinus; species Salvelinus alpinus. The sequence goes on along the minus strand of NC_092099.1, from coordinate 42,122,030 downwards.
ATGATGCCTGACTTGGGCCCATAGGGCCTGATGATGATGATGATGCCTGACCTGGGCCCATGTGGCCTGATGATGATGATGATGATGATGTCTGACCTGGGCCCATAGGGCTCTATATAGGGAATGGTTTGCCATTTGGTAGGCATCCTGTTTTGATCCAGAGCAGATGTCAACAGGCTGGGATGGATTAAGACCCTATAGAAGTCACTGACATCTGGCTCCGACAGAAATACGTTCCTGTGTTGGGAAAGACAAAAGAATGTTGTTATTCACAATGCCACACAATGAAGAGTTTCCCCCATTAGAGACGGATGAGTAAATCCCAAGTGTGTGTGTGTGTGTGTGTGTGTGTGTGTGTGTGTGTGTGTGAGCTACCATTTGTGGTTAAATCCCGACTCTATAGACTAGAATTAATGGACTGGTATTAAATGGCCCTGCAGAAGTCAGGTTACAAGGTCTAAGCCTATTGATATGAAAAAAGTCTAACAGCATTGACTCCTGACATCCCTGATAAACTAGCAATCATTTAAATCTGGTGGGCAAATCCTGTGTGTCGGGCGACTAAGCTAAGGCCATTTGAATTCTATCTATAAGCAGTGAGGATTGTCGCGACGTCTTCCATAGAGCCATGAACAAAGGAATCAGATAGAGATGGAGAGGGGAAGAGAGAGATGGAGAGGGGAAGAGAGAGATGGAAAGGGGAAGAGAGAGAGTGGGAAGAGTGATGTCAGAAAAGAGATAGAGGGGGAAGAGAGTGATGGAGAGGGAAAGAGAGAGAGGGGGAAGAGGGATGGCGGGAAAGAGAGAGAGGGGGAAGAGAGTGATGGAGAGGGAAAGAGAGAGAGGGGGAAGAGAGGGATGGAGAGAGAGGGGAGGAGAGAGATGGAGAGGGAAAGAGAGAGAGGGGGAAGAGTGATGGTGGGAAAGAGAGAGAGGGGAAGAGAGTGATGGGGGAGAACGTAGAAAGACCTGTATCTATGAAGTCATTCCACCACAATAAAGCAGTGATAGTGAATAGTGAAGCTGTTGAGGTGTAACCCTGTGGAGAGTTGAGTTGTAACCCTGTGTAGAGTTGAGGTGTAACCCTGTGTAGAGTTGAGGTGTAACCCTGTGTAGAGTTGAGGGGTAACCCTGTGTAGAGTTGAGGTGTAACCCTGTGTAGAGTTGAGTTGTAACCCTGTGTAGAGTTGAGGTGTAACCATGTGTAGAGTTGAGGTGTAACCCTGTGTAGAGTTGAGGTGTAACCATGTGTAGAGTTGAGGTGTAACCCTGTGTAGAGTTGAGGTGTAACCCTGTGTAGAGTTGAGGTGTAACCCTGTGTAGAGTTGATGTGCAACCCTGTGTAGGGTTGAGGTGTAACCCTGTGTAGAGTTGAGGTGTAACCCTGTGTAGAGTTCAGTTGAGAAATTAGTCTAGGTCTAAGAAGGGCTCATTTCAGTTATAACAGCAGTATTTTACTTGCAGTGGTATTGGATATATGCCTTTAGGTTCCTGCCATACACAGACCCTGTAACATTACATTTACATTTACATTTAAGTCATTTAGCAGACGCTCTTATCCAGAGCGACTTACAAATTGGTGCATTCACCTTATGATATCCAGTGGAACAACCACTTTACAATAGTGCATCTAACTCTTTTAAGGGGGGGGGGTTAGAAGGATTACTTTATCCTATCCTAGGTATTCCTTAAAGAGGTGGGGTTTCAGGTGTCTCCGGAAGGTGGTGATTGACTCCGCTGACCTGGCGTCGTGAGGGAGTTTGTTCCACCATTGGGGTGCCAGAGCAGCGAACAGTTTTGACTGGGCTGAGCGGGAACTGTACTTCCTCAGAGGTAGGGAGGCGAGCAGGCCAGAGGTGGATGAACGCAGTGCCCTTGTTTGGGTGTAGGGCCTGATCAGAGCCTGAAGGTACGGAGGTGCCGTTCCCCTCACAGCTCCGTAGGCAAGCACCATGGTCTTGTAGCGGATGCGAGCTTCAACTGGAAGCCAGTGGAGAGAGCGGAGGAGCGGGGTGACGTGAGAGAACTTGGGAAAGTTGAACACCAGACGGTCTGCGGCGTTCTGGATGAGTTGTAGGGGTTTAATGGCACAGGCAGGGAGCCCAGCCAACAGCGAGTTGCAGTAATCCAGACGGGAGATGACAAGTGCCTGGATTAGGACCTGCGCCGCTTCCTGCGTGAGGCAGGGTCGTACTCTGCGAATGTTGTAGAGCATGAACCTACAGGAACGGGTCACCGCCTTGATGTTAGTTGAGAACGACAGGGTGTTGTCCAGGATCACGCCAAGGTTCTTAGCGCTCTGGGAGGAGGACACAATGGAGTTGTCAACCGTGATGGCGAGATCATGGAACGGGCAGTCCTTCCCCGGGAGGAAGAGCAGCTCCGTCTTGCCGAGGTTCAGCTTGAGGTGGTGATCCGTCATCCACACTGATATGTCTGCCAGACATGCAGAGATGCGATTCACCACCTGGTTATCAGATTAACATAACTGTACAGCGTGTGTGTGTGGGTGGGTGGGTGGGTGGGTGGGAGGGAGGGAGGGTGGGTGGGTGGGTGGGTGGGTGGGTGGGTTGGTGGGTGGGTGTGTGTGTCTGCGTGCGTGTGTGTGTGTGTCTGCGTGCGTGTGTGTGGGGGGGGGGGGGGGGGGGTGTCTGCGTGCGTGCGTGCACCGGTCTGATTCTGTGTCCTCGTGGCAGAGTCTGCACCGGTCTGATTCTGTGTCCTCGTGGCAGAGTCTGCACCGGTCTGATTCTGTGTCCTCGTGGCAGAGTCTGCACCGGTCTGATTCTGTGTCCTCGTGGCAGAGTCTGCACCGGTCTGATTCTGTGTCCTCGTGGCAGAGTCTGCACCGGTCTGATTCTGTGTCCTCGTGGCAGAGTCTGCACCGGTCTGATTCTGTGTCCTCGTGGCAGAGTCTGCACCGGTCCGATTCTGTGTCCTCGTGGCAGAGTCTGCACCGGTCCGATTCTGTGTCCTCGTGGCAGAGTCTGCACCGGTCCGATTCTGTGTCCTCGTGGCAGAGTCTGCACCGGTCCGATTCTGTGTCCTCGTGGCAGAGTCTGCACCGGTCTGATCCTGTGTCCTCGTGGCAGAGTCTGCACCGGTCCGATTCTGTGTCCTCGTGGCAGAGTCTGCACCGGTCTGATTCTGTGTCCTCGTGGCAGAGTCTGCACCGGTCCGATTCTGTGTCCTCGTGGCAGAGTCTGCACCGGTCTGATTCTGTGTCCTCGTGACAGAGTCGGCGGCACCGGTCTGATCCTGTGTCCTCGTGGCAGAGTCTGCACCGGTCTGATCCTGTGTCCTCGTGACAGAGTCGGCGGCACCGGTCTGATCCTGTGTCCTCGTGGCAGAGTCTGCACCGGTCTGATCCTGTGTCCTCGTGACAGAGTCGGCGGCACCGGTCTGATCCTGTGTCCTCGTGACAGAGTCTGCACCGGTGTGACTGTTGAATGCTCCTTATACTGAGCATTCTTTTTGTCGTGAGAATATTTTATAATAGCTTAAACTGAAAAGACCCAATTGATGCATTAGTTCGTAAACCCGATGCCATGGTATTGGGACATCAACAATATGTTCCCAACTATCTTGTATTTAAAGCAGTATAGTTGTCAACCCTCTTGAACCGTAAAGTGAAATAGATAAAATGTTTACGATTGATGTTAGTCATTTTAAACAGGCAAACTAATTAATTCCTTTCTCTTTTTAAGTAATTGCTATTTCCATTTTGGTGGCAGAGCTGCATCTCAAACCTGGGTTAATTGACTTCATCTCAATTCTACCGTCGTTGTTTACAATGTCATTCATTAACATGATACCTTTCTTATATATTCTCTCCAAGAAAATGTGTTTATCTTCTATCCTTTGGAGTTTAGCCATATTATTTGCTGTAATATAGATTCTACCTCATCTGGGGGATAACATTGGAATTGTAGTCAACTCTGTATAGCTTAATTTACAAAATAAAGATACTTAAACATGGTTTTAATCTGTATAACAGCAAAGAGGCCCCTTTTAAACATGACATGTGCCTCTCTTAGTAGCCCATTGGAAACCTAGTTTGGATTTAGATATAGTTTTGGTACAATAGAAGCTTTAAGAGAGGTTTAATGCCTTGATATTTAATAGTTTTAGCCTTCAACTCATATTCAATATGTAAATATACCCAATTAACTGGTTTTCCATTCCAAATTAAATTAAAATATTTTTTGCTCACTTGAAAAACATTATCCTATAGTGGTTAGAGCCATGAATAGATATGTAAACTGTGGTATCACTAGATAATTAACCTCTCTGGGATATTCGGGACGCAAGCGTCCAACCTCAACAACAGCCAGTGAAATTGCAGGGCGCCAAATTCAAAACAACAGAAATCCAATAACTAAAATTCTTCAAACATACAAGTATTTTACACCATTTTAAAGATAAACTTGTTGTAAATCCAGCCACAGTGTCCGATTTCCAAAAGGCTTTACGACGAAAGCACACCAAACGATTATGTTAGGTCAGCACCTAGTCACAGAAAAACACAGCAATTTTTCCAGCCAAAGAGAGGAGTCACAAAAAGCAGAAATAGAGATAAAATGAATCACTAACCTTTGATGATCTTCATCAGATGACACTCATAGGACTTCATGTTACATAATACATGTATGTTTTGTGCGAAAAAGTTCATATTTATATCCAAAAATCGCAGTTTACATTGGCGCGTTATGTTCAGTAATGTTTTGCTTCCAAAACATCCGGTGATTTTGCAGAGAGCCACATCAACTTACAGAAATACTCATAATAAACATTGATAAAAGATACAACTGTTATGCATGGAATTTTAGATCCACTTCTCCTTAATGCAACCGCTGTGTCAGATTTCAAAAAAGCTTTTCAGAAAAAGCACACCATGCTATAAGCTGAGTACAGCGCTCAGACAACAAAACAAGCCATACAGATATCCGCCATGTTGTGGAGTCAACAGAAGTCAGAAATAACATTATAAATATTCAATTACCTTTCATGATCTTCATCAGAATGCACTCCCAGGAATCCCAGTTCCACAATAAATGTTTGATTTGATTTGTTTATGTCCAAATACCTCCTTTTTGTTCGCGCGTTTAGTACACAATCCAAACTCACGAGGCGCGGGCAAGCCCAGGCGAAAGTTCAGACGAAAAGTCATATTACAATTGATGGAAACATGTCAAACGATGTATAGAATCAATCTTTAGGATGTTTTTATCATAAATCTTCAATAATGTTTCAACCAGAGAATTCCTTTGTCTGTAGAAATGCGATGGAACGCAGGTCGCTCTCACGTGAACGCGTGTTGATCAGCTCATGCCACTCTGGCAGACCTCTGACTCATTCAGCTCCCATTCCCCCCTCCTTCACAGTAGAAGCATCAAACAAGGTTCTAAAGACTGTTGACATCTAGTGGAAGCCTTAGGAAGTGCAATATGACCAAATTTCCACTGTATCTTGGATAGGCAAAGAGTTGAAAAACTACAAACCTCAGATTTCCCACTTCCTGGTTGGATTTTTTTCTCAGGTTTTTGCCTGCCATATGAGTTCTGCTATACTCACAGACATCATTCAAACAGTTTTAGAAACTTCAGAGTGTTTTCTATACAAATATACTAATTATATGCATATTCTACCTTTTAGGACTGAGTAGCAGGCAGTTTACTCTGGGCACCTTTTTATCCAAGCTACTCAATACTGCCTCCCTGTCCCAAAGAAGCAGTGTAATTTTCCCATAGATGGACAGGTGTTTCTCTTTCTATGGTTTTAAGATCCTATCTAGTTTTTGCTACATTTTCTATCAAAATTGATAGTTCCAAGATCATTAAACTTTTCAGGGACGAGACCGGGAGACCACATAACAATTTAACGTTTGTGTCTTTTAGAGACATAATACGTAATATAGTACACTTCTCCAATTTGGGTTTTAATCCAGATAAACTGGAGAAATTATTCAAGTCCTCAATGACACCGTTCAGGATGGAAGATAGTGGACTCGAGAAAAATTGAAACATACTTCAAAACTTTTGTTTGTAATCCATGAATTTCTTACCCTTTAATTTTATCATTGGATCATATTTTTATAGCTAACAATTCATTGGCCATAACAAACAATTATGGTCAAATAGGGCAACTCTGTTTTACACCTCTTAACAAGCTGGAGACACTTATCTCCCTCACTAGCTTTAAGCACCAGCTGTCAGAGCAGCTCACAGATCACTGCACCTGTACACAGCCCATCTGTAAACAGCCCATCCAACTACCTCATCCCTATACTTTTTTTATCTTGCTCCTTTGCACCCCAGTATCTCTACTTGCACATTCATCTTCTGCACATCTACCATTCCAGTGTTAAATTGCTATATTGTAATTATTTAGCCACTATGGCCTATTTATTGCCTTCCCTCCCTTATCTTACCTCATTTGCACTCACTGTATATAGATTTTTCTTTTTTTCTACTGTATTATTGATTGTATGTTTGTTTATGTGTAACTCTGTGTTGTTGTATGTGTCGAACTGCTTCGCTTTATCTTGGCCAGGTCACAGTTATAAATGAGAACTTGTTCTCAACCTGCCTACCTGGTTTAATAAAGGTGAAATAAAATAAATAAACAAACAATAAAATAGTCTCAGAGAAATAGCCATTATTTATAATTTTACATAAAGGAGTGGTATACATGACCTTATAAGAGATTCTCCGAAATTGAAATTAACCAGGCACTTATAAATACGTTTTAGTCGTACTTTATCAAAGGCTTTGCGGCTTTTTCAACATCTGCTATAACGATAAAGATTATTTCATAGTTTTCAATTATCTCTACTAATTGTCTTATGTTATCTCCAATATATAATCATTTTATTAATCCGGTCTGATCGTGATTAATAATATCCGGTAAAACTTTTTTAATTCTATGAGCAATACATTTTTTTGCCAATATTTTTGCATGGCAACATTGAAGGATGTGGGGCTTCCAATTGTTTTTGAGAGAGACTGTGTCTTTATACTTTAAACTGTACATGCTCCTGCTTTAGTAGGAGAGTAATCAACCCTTCTGTTTGTATGTCAAACAGTTTCCCATTTATATATAAATAATTAAAACATGGCAGTAGTGATTCTTTCAATAATTCCTTTTAAAAAATATATATATTTCTATTGGAATATAGGTTGTATTTACAATGTTTTTTTTTCTCCACTTCATGGCAACGGGTTAAAAACCTTGCTGCTGTGTGATCAAAATCACATTTTATGTGTCACCTGCTTTGTAAACTAACAGTGAAAAGCTTACTTGTAGGCCCTTCAGATCGTTCTTTATGGAAGTCACCTGTGGCGCTGATGTTTAGGCCGAGGTACACTACCGGTCAAAAGTTTTAGAACACCTACTCATTCAAGGGTTTTTCTTTATTTTTACTATTTTCAACATTGTAGAATAATAGTGAAGACATCAAAACTATGAAATAACACATATGGAATCATGTAGTAACCAAAAAAAGTGTTCAATAAATCAAAACATATTTTCTATTTGAGATTCTTCAAAGTAGCCACCTTGATGACAGCTTTGCACACTTGGCATTCTCAACCAGCTTCATGAGGTAGTCACCTGGAATGCATTTCAATTAACAGTTGTACCTTCAAAGTTAATTTCTGCAATTTCTTTCCTTCTTAATGCATTTGAGCCAATCAGTTGTGTTGTGACAAGGTGGTATACAGAAGATAGCCTTACTTGGTAAAAATACCAAGTCCATATTATGGCAAGAAGAGCTCAAATAAGCAAAGAGAAACGACAGTCCATCATTACTTTAAGACATGAAGGTCAGTAAATATGGAACATTTCAAGAACTTTGTGCAGTCGCAAAAACCCTCAAGCGCCATGATGAAACTGTCTCTCATGAAGACCGCCACAGGAAAGGAAGAGTTACCTCTGCTGCAGAAGATAATTTCATTAGAGTTACCAGGCTCAGAAATTGCAGCCCAAATAAATGAATGAACGGATGATCTCCACATGTGTGGTTCCCACCGTGAAGCATGGAGGAGGAGGTGTGATGGTGTGCTGGTGACACTGTCTGCGATTTATTTAGAATTCAAGACACACTTAACCAGCATGGCTACCACAGCATTCTGCAGCGATACACCATCCCATCTGGTTTGGGCTTAGTGGGACTATCATTTGGTTTTTCATTTGGTTTTTAACCTACAGGACAGTAGATCTCCAGGAAGAGGGTTGGACTGATAACCTACAGGACAGTAGATCTCCAGGAAGAGGGTTGGACTGATAACCTACAGGACAATAGATCTCCAGGAAGAGGGTTGTGCTGCCCTGTAGGGCAACGGTGTCTAGATGGAATTTGTACATGTGGTCCTGGCAACTGGACCTTTTTTGGAGCACCATTATTTTTGTCTTACTGAGATTTACTGTCAGGGCCCAGGTCTGACACAATCTGTGTAGAAGATCTAGGTGCTGCTGTAGGCCCACCTTGGTTGGGGACAGAAGCACCAGATCATCAGCAAACAGTAGACATTTGACTTCAGATTCTAGTAGGGTGAGGCCGGGTGCTGCAGACTGTTCTAGTGCCCTCGCCAATTTGATGATATATATGTTGAAGAGGGTGGAGCTCAAGCTGACCTGTGGAAAGACATTTGTGTGTTTTTTGGCAATTTTAACCGCTCACTTGTTGTTTGTGTACATGGATTTTAGAATGTCGTATGTTGTTCCCCCAACACCGCTTTCCATCAAATTGTATAGCAGACCCTCATGTCAAATTGAGTCTAAGGCTTATTTTAAATCAACAAAGCATGAGAAGACTTTTACTTTGTTTTGGTTTGTTTGTTTGTCAATTAGGGTGTGCAGGGTGAATACGTGGTCTGTCGTACGGTAATTTGGTAAGAAAACTATTCGACATTTGCTCAGTACATTGTTTTCATTGAGGAAATGTACAAGTCTGCTGTTAATGATAATGCAGAGGAGGGTTGCTGTTGACGCATATCCCACGGTAGTTATTGGGGTCAAATTTGTCTCTACTTTCTCTCTCTCTCTCTCTCTCTCTCTCTCTCTCTGTCTCTGTCTCTCTCTCTCTCTGTCTCTGTCTCTGTTTCTCTCTCTCTCTGTCTCTGTTTCTCTCTCTCTCTCTGTCTCTCTGTCTCTGTCTCTGTTTCTCTCTCTCTGTCTCTCTGTCTCTCTCTCTGTCTCTGTCTCTGTTTCTCTCTCTCTCTCTGTCTCTCTCTGTCAATTCAATTCAATTCAATTCAAGTGGCTTTATTGGCATGGGAAACATGTGTTAACATTGCCAAAGCAAGTGAGGTAGATATTATACAAAAGTGAAATAAACAATACAAATTAACAGTAAACATTACACATACAGAAGTTTCAAAACAATAAAGACATTACAAATGTTATATTATATATATACAGTGTTGTAACAATGTACAAATGGTTAAAGCACACAAGTTAAAATAAATAAGCATAAATATGGGTTGTATTTACAATGGTGTTTGTTCTTCACTGGTTGCCCTTTTCTTGTGGCAACAGGTCACAAATCTTGCTGCTGTGATGGCACACTGTGGAATTTCTCCCAGTAGATATGGGAGTTTATCAAAATTGGATTTGTTTTCAAATTCTTTGTGGATCTGTGTAATCTGTGGGAAATATGTCTCTCTAATATGGTCATACATTGGGCAGGAGGTTAGGAAGTGCAGCTCAGTTTCCACCTCATTTTGTGGGCAGTGAGCACATAGCCTGTCTTCTCTTGAGAGCCATGTCTGCCTACGGCGGCCTTTCTCAATAGCAAGGCTATGCTCACTGAGTTTGTACATAGTCAAAGCTTTCCTTAAGTTTGGGTCAGTCACAGTGGTCAGGTATTCTGCCACTGTGTACTCTCTGTTTAGGGCCAAATAGCATTCTAGTTTGCTCTGTTTTTTTGTTAATTCTTTCCAATGTGTCAAGTAATTATCTTTTTGTTTTCTCATGATTTGGTTGGGTCTAATTGTGCTGTTGTCCTGGGGCTCTGTGGGGTGTGTTTGTGTTTGTGAACAGAGCCCTAGGACCAGCTTGCTTAGGGGACTCTTCTCCAGGTTCATCTCTCTGTAGGTGATGGCTTTGTTATGGAAGGTTTGGGAATCGCTTCCTTTTAGGTGGTTGTAGAATTTAACGGCTCTTTTCTGGATTTTGATAATTAGTGGGTATCGGCCTAATTCTGCTCTGCATGCATTATTTGGTGTTCTACGTTGTACACGGAGGATATTTTTGCAGAATTCTGCATGCAGAGTCTCAATTTGGTGTTTGTCCCATTTTGTGAAATCTTGGTTGGTGAGCGGACCCCAGACCTCACAACAATAAAGGGCAATGGGCTCTATGACTGATTCAAGTATTTTTAGCCAGATCCTAATTGGTATGTTGAAATTTATGTTCCTTTTGATGGCATAGAATGCCCTTCTTGCCTTGTCTCTCTCTCTCTCTTTCTCTCTCTCTGTCTCTGTCTCTCTCTCTCAATTTCAATTCAATTCAATTGACTTTATTGACATGGCAAGTTCATTATTACTTACATTGTCAAAGTATACATATCGAAAAATAAAAATAAAATATATATGTATATATATACAAAATATATATATATATTTATATATATACAAAATATATATATATATTTATATATAAATAAATGGTGGAACCAACAGTAATAATAATAGTAGTAGTGGACATGGGATTACCATTAACAGCAACTACAACAACAATATTAATCAGAACAACAATACATTAAATCAATGGTAGTAGACCAGTGTCAACATGACTTGAGAAGACATATGACCTGGTATGAACGACAAAACAAAACTAAGCTAAATGGGAAATATTATCAACATTACTTTGCATTTTTCACTGGCTGTCCCTCAGGTTGTGGCAGGAGGACACATATTTGGCTGCCAAAACTGCACATTTTGGCTTTTCACCCAATAAATATTTGATTTTTTCTTCATCTTTTATAGTTTCAAATTCTTTGTATTGAGTTATAATTTTGGGAAAGAAATATGCTCTTAGGTCTGAGTATTTGTCACAGTGTAGTAGGAAATGCACCTCTGTCTCTACCTCTCCCCTGGAGCAGAGTGAGCACAGCCTGTCCTCTCTGGGCAGCCAGGTTTGTCTGTGACGACCGGTCTCTATAGCCAGACTGTGCTCACTGAGTCTGTACCTAGTCAATGTTTTCCTCAGTTTTCTATCAGTCACAGTGGTCAGATAGTCTGCCACCATGTACTGTCTGTTTAGAGCCAAATAGCATTGAAGTTTACTTTGATTTTTTGTGGTGTCTTTCCAATAGGTTATATATTTTTCTTTTTGTTTTGTGATGATTTGGTTGGGCCAGATTTTCTGAGGGCTGTCCCGAGGCTCTATGGGGTTGGTTTGGGTTGGTGAACTGAGCCTCAGAACTAGCTGGCTGAGGGGACTCTTCTCTGGTTTCATCTCTTGACATTGTAGAGCTGTGTGATGGAATGTTTTGGGGTCACTTGTTTTTAGATGATTGTAAAATTTGATGGCTCTTTTTTCTATTCGAATGAGGAGGGTGTATTGGCCCAATTCTGCCCTACATGCGTTATTTTGAGTTTTTCTTTGTACTTGCAATACAGTCTTGCAAAACTCTGCATGCAATATTTCAATTGGATGTTTGTCCCATTTGGTAAATTCATTATTAGAGAGTGTACCCCATACTTCACTGCCATATAGAGCAATTGGTTCTATAACTGATTGAAAAATTTTGAGCCAGATTCTAATTGGAATTTCAATTTTGATGTTCCTTTTAATGGCATAGAATGCTCTTCTTGCTTTGTCTCTCAGCTCATTCACAGCCATGTGAAAGCTACCTGTGTTGCTGATATTTAGTCCTAGATATGTGTAGTTTTTGGTGTGTTCTAATAGAACTGTGTCCAAATAGAATTTATATTTGTCATCCTTATTTCCCGACCTTTTTTGGAATATCATTATATTTGTTTTTTTTAGGTTAACGGTCAGAGCCCAGGTCTGACAGAACCTGTGAAGACGATCTAGGTGTTGCTGTAACCCCTCTTTAGTGGGAGACAGCAGCACCAGGTCATCTGCGTACAGCAGACACTTGATTTCAGTGTTGTGTAGGGTGATACCAGGTGCTGCCGATTCTTCTAATGTTTTTGCCAATTCATTCATGTAGATGTTAAATAATGTTGGACTTATTGGGCAGCCCTGTTTCACTCCACGCCCCTGAGAGAAGAAGTCTGTTTGCTTGTTGCCAATTTTAACCGCACATTTGTTTTTAGTGTACATTGATTTAACCCATTTAATCCCAAATTTTTCCCAGACATGAAAATATCCAAATCAAGTGTCATTAGTAACCCTTTGAAGTAATCAATCATTATTTTTTGAAATTGTAATGGAAAAGTAGGTGAAAAAGTGTGTTTTACGGTCGGTCACAATTGTGACCGGTGGGTTAATGTTACGTATACTGAATTAACATATTTCTCCTATGCAGTTATCAAAGTTCTTATATATCCCAACCCAGTTATTAACACATTTAAAACTCTGTCACTAGCAGTCCCCAGCATTGCCCCTAGAATGCCCCATCACATTCTAGTGTGACTATTTTACACATCAAAAACCCTTATACAACACGATATGAACACTGAGAGCAAAGACAAAAAAACAACAACCATCAACATATTTCAACGTTGTTACTTTATTGTAACATAGATTGAAACATTAATATTATAACTTTATTGTAACATTTGAACTTTTACTTTAGTGCAATATTGATTGTAACATTGTCATTGTGACATTTTAGTGCAACATACACTAACAACTGTATAGCAGTCATGTGATTCATTTCCACTGAACATAAAGGTAACATTTAGGATAGAGGTAGCCTGTAGAATATGTATTCAAGTAGAGGCCTACACTGAACAAAATACAATTATATATATATATATATTTAAAAAGCACCACTGCACTATGAGTGCTTATATATATGTATACCGTATATCATAGAGTTAGGCTTCAGAACCAAGTGCAAGATTAGTTTGTGCATCACTATTTTGAACTGTGATCAGTCAGTTCTACTGTCATACAGTATGTCTTGAATCAATTGACCTTCTTTTCCAAAAACATTTCAGTCATTTTGATTGTCTTTTTCGTAGACTTTTCTTTTCTTCCTAGAGTCCGTTGTACTTCTTCTCCTCACCCTTTATAGACTTTTCTATTTTTCTTTTGTCTTTTTCAGCCCTTTTTCATTTGATCTTATCTCCTTTTCTACTGTCCATGGTATATCTTGAAGCACTCAATGTGCAGTGGCGCTTTGCATTTCTCACATGCATAGGTAGTACGTTTGTCACAATTTACATTTACATTTACATTTAAGTCATTTAGCAGACGCTCTTATCCAGAGCGACTTACAATGACGACTTCTCTGGAACCGGTGCATCGTCTTGATTGGCCAGTGAGAAGTTTTGTCATATCTTGCCTGATCTTCAACAGTAGCAGCCAGTAAATATCTCCTTCCGTGGCTCAGTGGTTTCGTGACAAACTTTTGCATATTTGGGCTGTATACTATGTGTTTTGGAATCACAGCGGTGGCAGGCCTCTTCAATCGTTTGAACATTCAATCTTTATTTTTGAACACCTGCAGCTTTTCCCTTGGCTCTTCTGGCTGACCCCTATGGCTTGTAGAGGCCCTTGGCTCTTCTGACTGGACCTTCTGGCGGGTAGAGGCCCTTGGCTCTTCATTATCAACAATGGAGGGGGGTGGGGGAGGTTGTGGATGGGGGGGGGGGGGGTCATCATCACTGATAACGTTGTTCCTGTCATGATCTGTTTGCATATGTTCAGCATATGCATTCAACACCCATCGCTATCACAATCACTCAGGACAGCATCTTTCTCATTTTGAGGGATAACTGCAATGTTGCATGCCTTGTCTGGGCAGTCACCTAGATCCAACATATCCAGAACTTGACTCAAAGTGAAACTAAAAGAAAGAACAGAGTAGAAAGTTAGGTAAAACAAGAACTATGTATGTGTATAACTATGTGTATACCTAGACGCACTGTGTTATCCCGCCGGTCACTATTGTTGCCGTCAACATGTTTACACATTCTATGACCACACTAAACAAAGTTGAGTAATTGCAAATTAATGTATCAATACTAGACACCTTAAAGACGATGTGTACCAAAAATCTTTGTCCTATCTTTATGTTAACATACTTTACTAACCTTTTGTTTGGGAGCTTTGATGCAGCCATCCTCTTCTCATGGTGCAACCAGGAAGTAAACAGCTCTGGTCATGTGACAATTCACACTAAACATGTGACACTGCACATCTTTCATTGAGACCCTTTATTATTTCAATATTTGCTGGGAATGCGTTGATAGATCATTCAGTAACGTGTTTAGAGCCTTATAACTGGAAATGTTTTTTACGGTCACTATTGTGACCGATGGGATTAAATAGGTTAATAAAATCATATGTTTTCCCTCCAATACCACTTTCTATTAGTTTATAAAAAAGACCTTCGTGCCAAATTGAATCAAATGCTTTCTTGAAATCTACAAAACACGAGTAGATTTTGCCTTCGTTTTGGTTAACTTGTTTATCAATTAGAGTGTGGAGGGTGTAAATGTGGTCTGTTGTACGATAATTTTTTTGAAATCCAATCTGGCTTCTGCTCAGGACGTTGTGTTCGTCAAGGAAATGATGTAGTCTGCTATTTATAATACTGCAGAGAATTTTCCCCAAGTTGCTGTTAACGCAAATTCCTCTGTAATTATTTGGGTCAAATTTGTCTCCATTTTTATAGATTGGTGTGATCAATCCCTGGTTCCAAATATCGGGGAAAATACCTGCAGTGAGGATAATGTTGAAGAGTTTGAGTATAGCCAATTTGAATTTGTGGTCTGTATATTTGATCATTTCATTTAAAATACCATCAGCACCACAGGCCTTTTTGGGTTGGAGATTGCTTAGTTTTTCCAATAATTCTTCTTCTGTAATTGGGGTATCCACAGGATTCTGATAGTCTTTGACTGCTAATTCAAGGATTTGTAATGTTTCTTGTATATCTTTTTGTTCTGGGCTCTTTGTTATATTGCTGTAGAGGTCTGCAAAGTGATTTCTCCACATATCCCCATTTTGGATAGCCAATTCCTCATGATGAGGTTTGTTTAATTTATTCCAATTCTCCCAGAAGTGGTTTGATTCTATGGATTCCTCAATTCCATCCAGCTGATTTCTAATGTGCTGTTCCTTTTTTGTTCTTAGGGTGCGTTTGTATTGCTTCAGTGTTTCCCCATATTGAAGGCGTATATTTTTGTTGTCTGGTTCTCTGTGTTTTTGATTAGATATATTTCTCAATGACTTTCTTAGATTTTTGCAATCATTATCAAACCATTTTTCATTATCTGTTATTTTTGGTTTGCTCTTATGCTTCTTTAGATTAGCCAAGGAGGCTAATTTGTCAAATATAAAGTTTATGTTCCTAACGGCCAAATTTACACCTTCATTGCTGAAGGAGAATGTTAAGGCTAAAAAGTTGTCCAGGAGAGATTGTATTTTTTGGCTACTAATTGCTTTTTGGTAGATGTCTGTACTGTTTGCACTCCATCTATAGGCTTGTTTAGTACCATGTAATTTATTGGGCCGTGATGCTTCATGGTTGGGTTCTGCTCTTCTCAGATACACTGTGATTTTACTGTGGTCTGAGAGAGGTGTTAGTGGGCTGACTGTGAAGGCTCTGAGAGACTCTGGGTTTAGGTCGGTGAGGAAGTAGTCTACAGTGCTGCTGCCAAGGGATGAGCTGTAGGTGTACCTACCAAAAGAGTCTCCTCTCAGCCTGCCATTGACTATGTACAGACCCAGTGTTCGACAGAGCCTCAGGAGCTGTACTCCATTTTTGTTTTTCACTTTGTCATAGTTGTTTCTGTGGGGGTATGTGGGGAGGGAAAGGTTATTGCTTCCTGGTAGGTGTTTATCCCCATGACTGTTAATAGTGTCTTGTTCTTCTGCTGTTCTAGCATTCAGGTCTCCACAGACCAGTACGTTGCCTTGGGCCTGAAAGTGACTAATCTCCCTCTCTAGAATGGAGAAGCTCTCTTCGTTGAAGTAGGGTGACTCTGAGGGGGGAATGTATGTGGCACAGAGGAAGACGTTTTTATCTGTCAAGATAGCTTCCTTGTTGATTTTTAACCAGATAAAGAATTCTCCTGTTTTGATCAATTCGATTGAATTAATTAGTTCAGATTTATACCATATTAGCATTCCCCCTGAGTCTCTGCCCTGTTTGATTCCTTTTAATTTATTGGATGGTATGATTATCTCCCTATAACCTAGTGGACAGCCAGTGGAAACATCACCTCTGCACCATGTTTCCTGTAGTACTACAATATCAACATCATCAATTTCTTTCAGGAAGTCTGGGTTTCTGCTCTTTAGCCCAAAAGCAGAGGACTTCAATCCTTGTAAATTCCAACATGCAACGTAAAAAGACTTCATAACTTTTTTTATTTTCTTTTCTTTACCTTTCAAAATGAGACAAACACTCACAATCCAAGAAGAACCATTAAAATAGGACTTTTCAATTAAAGTAAACTCTTATTTTGCAAATGTGATTTGTTTATAATTTAAGATAGAATTTGTGTCATGCCACTTTGGTGGATGTAGTGTGAGAATGGTGGAGTTCTTGTGCTCATCTTACCATGACCCTCGGCCCATCACATGTGAGCATAGTAGACTCAGCATTTGTTTAATGTCACTCATTTGGTTGGTGGGGGCTGGGCCAGTTGCTCCTCTCACAGCCTGTGCGTTGCTCTGCCTGCTGGGCTGTGGCTCCTTCAGGTGTGGATCTGCGGTGGGGGGCAGGGGGGTGGGAGGCCTCGTCTGGGTGGCTCTGAAGCTGGGCTGGGGTGGTCTGTGCTGCACTGGCTGTGGTGGGCATTGAGGTTGGTGGTGCTGTGGTCGTGGCTGGGGGGTCCAGGGTGCTGGTCCGGGATGTTGTCTCGGTGATCTCGGCGGGGTGGAGATTGCTCCGCTGTTCCTGGGTGGAGAGGTCGGGCTGCGGTTTAAAGCGACGTCCTTGAGAGTCTTGGCAAGGATGGGGACTGTCTCCCTGTACAGGTGAACATGGTCATAGAGACAGTCCAGATCGAGGGTGGGATGGTGGGCCAGGTGTACATTGGGTCGCAGGGCACAGTCCCGGGATAGGCTGGCGTTTATTCTTTGGATTGTGGCAGGGTGGAAGTCCCTCCTCTGTAGAAGGGTTGACACTATGATTTTTGTGTTGGGGAAGATTGCGGAGGCCTTCTCAATCACTCCCCGTAGTGAAGTCGCCACCCTCTCCTGCTGAGCACGCAGGTCGTTGCTTCCGGTATGTATGATTATGTGGCTTGGCGACCCGAGATGGGCCTTATCAAGCAGCTCCATGGCACTTTGCGTTGTTGGGCACCACACCTTTCTCGTTATGTGTCTAGGGAAAAGTTTCTTCTCCTGAACATACTTCCCATTTGAGTCCATTAACAGGACGATGTCAGCCAGTGTTTCTTCTGGACTGGGGGGGGCAGAGGGGGGGGCTGGTGGGTGTTGGAGCTGGGGTGTGGCTGGTCTGTGTCGGTGCCACTGTCAGTGGGAGGCTGTTCTGTGGGTTGGGGAGGAGGGATGCAGCAGCCAGGGCTGGGGAAGTCTGGCTGGTTGAGCTGGGTTCCTCTGCTGTGTGAGGGCAGGTCATAGGGTGGTGATCTATCTGCTCCTGCAGCCTGTCCTCTGCTCTCTTTCTCTCCTGCAGCTCCTCTCTTAGTGTGGTCAGCTCCTTATTGTTGCTCTGCCTGTCTTTTTGGAGCTCTCTCACCTCCTTTGTTAGATCAGCCAGCTCTCTCTTGAGTCCGTCTCTCTCTTGCTGAACCTCTTTCAGCTGTGTTGCAAGGCTGCTGTCCTGCTCTGTCCTCACCTTGGTTAGGAGCTCCTCTAAGGTGTGGTTGTCTGGTTGCTGTTTGCTCACGCTCTCCCTGAGCAGGACCACCTCCCCCTCCAGTTTGGTGAACTCATCCCTCATGGCAGCCATGGTGGTGAGGAGGGCCTGAGCCTGCTCTGCACTGAGGGGGTCGCTCTCCTCCTGGGGCGTGTCCTCCACTATGGTGGGAAGAGAGGTGCTGGATGTGCCTTTGTGGGTGGGGAGGGTAGAGTTTGTCTTGTGGCAGGGCATGTCACTGGTGGTGTTCTTCTCTCTCTCCACTCTCTCCTTAATGGTCTGAAAGTCTGTTTCAAACAGCCTAATGTTACCTTGCACCATGACAGTTCCAGTCTTGTAGAGGTTGATTGTTATCATGGTGCTGTCAGGGTCGTCTGTCTCTTTGATTTTCAGCTTCCACCCATTACAGATTCCCTCTTTCTTTATGCATGGGTAGTGAGAGCAGACTGCTGAGCGCCATGCATTTGGCTGGTCAGTGAGGAAGATGAGATTACTCACGTCACCGTTTTTGTAGAGGTCTGCAAAAAGGGTTTCTGGCCTCTCCTCTAGTAGTTTCTGTTTAAAAGCTTTCCTCATTGTGTCATTTTTTACCTTTTTTGGGTAGAGAATGGATTCTGCGCTGAGGGGGAGTGGGGACATGGTGTCTGTGCGCTCTGCTACTACCGCTACTGCTGCGCTGTTCTGCTGCCCCGTTGCCATGGCAACCGATTTGTTTGTCTGCTATTCGCGCTACTTTAGTTCAAAAAACAGCAAAAAGAGTGAAAAATCCTCACACAAAAAACTGAAGATATGTTTGCAGTTACTCCGTGCTCCTTTTTGGTTTACTCACTCAGTTTGGTCGTTTGATGTAGTTGTATTAACTGCCCTTGCTAGGTTTGTTCTAGCTCGTTTCTTCTGGCTAGCTTGTTAGTCTGCTGGCTAGGTCTTTGTTGTGTAGCTAGCTAGCTAGACTCAAAACTTCTTAACTTGAGGCGCAAAGTTATTTTTTTTTCTATTCTGAATGAATAGAGTTGTTGTTCATTACTTCTTGTCTGGAATTCTTCTTCGATTAGAGTGTTTATCTCATTCTAAAAACCAAAAAAAAATCAAATATATCAGGAGCTCATGTTGAGCATGTCTCTCTCTCTCTCAACTACAGCAGGTCACTCTCTCTCTGTCTCTCTCTCTCTCTGTCTCTCTCTCTGTCTCTCTCTCTCTCTCTCTGTCTCTCTCTCTCTCTCTCTCTCTCTCTCTCTGTCTCTCTCTCTCTCTGTCTCTCTCTCTCTCTCTCTCTGTCTCTCTCTCTCTCTCTCTGTCTCTCTGTCTCTGTCTCTGTTTCTCTCTCTCTCTCTCTGTCTCTCTCTCTCTCTCTCTCTCTCTCTCTCTCTCTCTGTCTCTCTCTCTCTCTGTCTCTCTCTCTCTCTCTGTCTCTCTCTCTCTCTGCCTTTCTCTCTCTTCCTCTGTCCTTGTCCTTGTCTTTCTCTCTCTCTCTCTGCCTTTCTCTCTCTTCCTCTGTCCTTGTCCTTGTCTTTCTCTCTCTCTCTCTGCCTTTCTTTCTCTCTCTCGCTTGCTCTCTCCCTCCTCTCTCTCTGCCTTTCTCTCCCTTCCTCTGTCCCTCTCTCTCTCTCTCTCTCTCTCTCTGCCTTTCTCTCCCTTCCCCTGTCTCTCTCTCTCTGTCTATCTCTCTCTCTCTGCCTTTCTCTCCCTTCCCCTGTCTCTCTCTCTCTGTCTATCTCTCTCTCTCTGCCTTTCTCTCCCTTCCCCTGTCTCTCCCTCTCTCTCTCTCTCTCTGCCCCCAGGGCCTGCTGCTCGGCTGTGTGATTTATGATGACTCATTTATAAATAATAACAACATGTGTAATGTATCACAAACAACAAATGTTATGAATCCGCACCTTGGGGGGGGGGGGGGGGGCTGTTGTGGTCCAGGGCTACATATCTTTGTGTTAGAGGGGACCAAAGAGGCTATGAATCTTCTTTGAGTTCACACACTGTGGTGGTGGTGCTCTCGGTACGTGTGCTATGTGTACATGTCCAGGTTTACACTTATCTTAGTGATGTTTTTACACATAACCCCGGTTCGACTTAAAGCTTTCCATGAGTTTAAATAAACCCCGACGTTAAACCCCGACGTTAAACCCCGACGTTAAACCCCGATGTTAAACCCCGATGATAAACCCCGACGTTAAACCCCGGCCTTAAACCACAACTTTAACCCCCGACGTTAAACCCCAACGTTAAACCCTGATGTTAAACCATGACGTTAAACCCCGACGTTAAACCCCGACGATAAACCACGACGTTAAACCCCGACGTTAAAACCTGTTATGGCTGCAGGGGGCGTATTGAAAAACTGGAAAATATGTGCAAAATTTCAAACGGCCTCTTAATCAATTTTTGCTCTTACAATATGCATATTATTATTACTATTGGATAGAAAACAGTCTCTAGTTTCTAAAACCGTTTTAATTATTTCTCTAAGTGCAACAGAACTATTTTTACAGCCCATTTCCTATCCGGAAGTGAGATTTCCAAAATCGATGTCGCTCTTCAAGCCCTTGTCTATAAAAGGGCATGTCACTTAGGACTGTAGAAACACGTCATACGCCTTCCTCTGGGTGTCATGCGGAAGTGAGAGAAGAAATCACTTGATTATCTCGTCCTGGGATTGAACACAACCTCTTGGAGTGAGTGTTGCGCAGTTTATTTTTCTTTCTGGGCGCGAAGTAGGACCTGGACTCGGCTCCTGGAAAACACTCTGTAAAGGTGAATATGATCTCTGGCTTCGATTTTATTTGATACATGTCACAATATCATCCTAAAGTATGTTATTTCAATATAGTTTAATTATATTATTGAAATGTATTCTGGACTTTAGACGTGATGCGACGCAAGAATTTCTTCAAGATGTAGAGGTTAGCGTCGCACTGCCAGTGTGCTTGCTAATTCAAGAGGGAAATTGTTCGTTCTGGATCGAAATAAAGACATTTCTGAACAAAGGACCCCTTGGAGAACATTCTGATGGAAGATCAACAAAGATAAGGACCCAATTTGGGATGCTTTTTCATATATCTGTCGAACTGTGCTATGCTACCGTTTGCCTTGAGTCAATGCTGTTGTGATGTTAGCTATTGTAGTAAGCTAATATGACGATATATTGTGTTTTCGCTGTAAAACACTTGAAAAATCGGAAATATTGGCTCTATTCACAAGATCTTTCTCTTTCATTAGCTATCCACCATATATTTCTCTGAAATGTTTTATGATGTGTAATTAGTAGTTGACGTTGGTGTCTGTATTTTCTCTGGCTACTCCCGTGCGATTTCTGACTGTAGCTATGATGGTAGCAGTAATGTAAAACTGATTTATAGCTAAAATATGCACATTTTTTGAACAAAACATAGATTTATTGTGTAACATGTTATAGGACTGTCATCTGAGGTAGTTTTTTCTAGGTTATTTAGGTTGGTTCTAGGTTAGTTAGGTTGGCTTGTGCATGCTACTTGCATCCTACTTGTGCTGTGAAAAATGTCTGTCCTCCTTTTTTATTTGGTGGTGAGCTAACATAAATATATGTGGTGTTTTCTCTGTAAAACATTTAAAAAATCGGACATGTTGGCTGGATTGACAAGATGTTTATCTTTCAAATGCTGTATTGGACTTGTTAATGTGTGAAAGTTAAATATTAAAAAAAAAATGATTTTGAATTTTTCGCCCTGCACTTGAGCTGGATGTTGTCATAGGTGTACCGGCGTCGGGCTGACGTCGGGCTGCAGCCATAACAGGTTTTAAACCACGACGTTAAACCCCAACGTTAAACCACGACGTTAAACCCCGACGTTAAACCACAACGTTAAACCCCGACGTTAAACCCCGACGTTAAACCCCGACGTTAAACCCCGACGTTAAACCCCGATGTTAAACCCCGATATTAAACCATGATGTTAAAACCCGACGTTAACCCCCGATGTTAACCCCCGATGTTAAACCCTGATATTAAACCATGATGTTAACCCCCGATGTTAAACCCCGACGTTAACCCCCGATGTTAACCCCCGACGTTAACCCCCGATGTTAACCCCCGACGTTAACCCCCGATGTTAACCCCCGATGTTAAACCCTGATGTTAAACCCCGATGTTAAACCCCGATGTTAACCCCCGATGTTAACCCCCGATGTTAACCCCCGATGTTAACCCCCGATGTTAACCCCCGACGTTAACCCCCGATGTTAACCCCCGATGTTAACCCCCGATGTTAACCCCCGATGTTAACCCCCGACGTTAAACCTGGTGGTGGTACATTTGCTGTTGCAAAAGCAGCAGCTACTCTTCCTGGGGTTCCACACAAAACATGATACAGAACATCAATAGACAAGAACAGCTCAAGGACAGAACTACATAACTGCTGGTGGTGGTATAGAGACTGGTGGTGGTATAGAGACTGGTGGTGGTACAGAGACTGGTGGTGGTACAGAGACTGGTGGTGGTATAGAGACTGGTGGTGGTATAGAGACTGGTGGTGGTACAGAGACTGGTGGTGGTATAGAGACTGGTGGTGGTACAGAGACTGGTGGTGGTATAGAGACTGGTGGTGGTACAGAGACTGGTGGTGGTATAGAGACTGGTGGTGGTATAGAGACTGGTGGTGGTATAGAGACTGGTGGTGGTACAGAGACTGGTGGTGGTATAGAGACTGGTGGTGGTACAGAGACTGGTGGTGGTATAGAGACTGGTGGTGGTATAGAGACTGGTGGTGGTACAGAGACTGGTGGTGGTACAGAGACTGGTGGTGGTATAGAGACTGGTGGTGGTACAGAGACTGGTGGTGGTATAGAGACTGGTGGTGGTATAGAGACTGGTGGTGGTATAGAGACTGGTGGTGGTACAGAGACTGGTGGTGGTATAGAGACTTGTGGTGGTACAGAGACTGGTGGTGGTATAGAGACTGGTGGTGGTATAGAGACTGGTGGTGGTACAGAGACTGGTGGTGGTACAGAGACTGGTGGTGGTATAGAGACTGGTGGTGGTATAGAGACTGGTGGTGGTACAGAGACTGGTGGTGGTATAGAGACTGGTGGTGGTATAGAGACTGGTGGTGGTATAGAGACTGGTGGTGGTACAGAGACTGGTGGTGGTATAGAGACTGGTGGTGGTATAGAGACTTGTGGTGGTACAGAGACTGGTGGTGGTATAGAGACTGGTGGTGGTATAGAGACTGGTGGTGGTACAGAGACTGGTGGTGGTATAGAGACTGGTGGTGGTATAGAGACTGGTGGTGGTATAGAGACTGGTGGTGGTATAGAGACTGGTGGTGGTATAGAGACTGGTGGTGGTATAGAGACTGGTGGTGGTATAGAGACTGGTGGTGGTATAGAGACTGGTGGTGGTATAGAGACTGGTGGTGGTATAGAGACTGGTGGTATAGAGACTGGTGGTGGTATAGAGACTGGTGGTGGTATAGAGACTGGATGTATAGAGACTGGTGGTGGTATAGAGACTGGTGGTGGTATAGAGACTGGTGGTGGTATAGAGACTGGTGGTGGTATAGAGACTGGTGGTGGTATACAAACTGGTGGTGGTACAGAGACTGGTGGTGGTACAGAGACTGGTGGTGGTATAGAGACTGGTGGTGGTATAGAGACTGGTGGTGGTACAGAGACTGGTGGTGGTATAGAGACTGGTGGTGGTACAGAGACTGGTGGTGGTATAGAGACTGGTGGTGGTATAGAGACTGGTGGTGGTATAGAGACTGGTGGTGTTATAGAGACTGGTGGTGGTATAGAGACTGGTGGTGTTATAGAGACTGGTGGTGGTATACAGACTGGTGGTGGTATATAGACTGGTGGTGGTATAGAGACTGGTGGTGTTATAGAGACTGGTGGTGGTACAGAGACTGGTGGTGGTATAGAGACTGGTGGTGGTATAGAGACTGGTGGTGGTATAGAGACTGGTGGTGGTATAGAGACTGGTGGTGTTATAGAGACTGGTGGTGGTACAGAGACTGGTGGTGGTATAGAGACTGGTGGTGGTATAGAGACTGGTGGTGGTACAGAGACTGGTGGTGGTACAGAGACTGGTGGTGGTATAGAGACTGGTGGTGGTATAGAGACTGGTGGTGGTATACAGACTGGTGGTGGTATAGAGACTGGTGGTGGTATAGAGACTGGTGGTGGTATGGAGACTGGTGGTGGTATAGAGACTGGTGGTGGTACAGAGACTGGTGGTGGTACAGAAACTGGTGGTGGTACAGAGACTGGTTGTGGTACAGAGACTGGTGGTGGTACAGTGACTGGTGGTGGTATAGAGACTGGTGGTGGTATACCGACTGGTGGTGGTACAGAGACTGGTGATGGTTTAGAGACTGGTGGTGGTATAGAGACTGGTGGTGGTACAGAGACTGGTGGTGGTATAGAGACTGGTGGTGGTATAGAGACTGGTGGTGGTATAGAGACTGGTGGTGGTATAGAGACTGGTGGTGGTATAGAGACTGGTGGTGGTATAGAGACTGGTGGTGGTACAGAGACTGGTGGTGGTATACAGACTGGTGGTGGTATAGAGACTGGTGGTGGTATAGAGACTGGTGGTGGTATAGAGACTGGTGGTGGTATAGAGACTGGTGGTGGTACAGAGACTGGTGGTTGTACAGAGACTGGTGGTGGTATGTATAGCCAGCCCAGGCATTCTGCCTCCAGGTGTCTCAGTAACATGGTAATCTGTTGTCATGTGGTTGTCATCTGGTCCAACAGACAGTCTGCCTCGGGGTGTTTATCTGTATATAGGCCAATCATCTTTGGGTCTGTTTCATCTCCTGGTGTTGGAGCCTAATTTATGTTACCGAATTAATTAGGAGAAGATCTGTTTTGATTGTCGATAGAGTCTGTGTAACTCTGTGTTGATGTTTTGTGTCACACTGCTTTGCTTTATCTTGGCCAGGTCGCAGTTGTAAATGAGAACTTGTTCTCAACTAGCCTACCTGGTTAAATAAAGGTGAAATAAATAAATACATTTAAAAAGTAGAGCTGCCATGAGGAGTATCTTGGTAGGATGGGACTCAGCCTCTTCACATAGAGTAGAGCTGCCATGAAGAATATCTTGGTAGGATGGGACTCAACCTCTTGTCATAGAGTAGAGCTGCCATGAAGAATATCTTGGTAGGATATGACTCAGCCTCTTGACATAGAGTAGAGCTGCCATGAAGAATATCTTGGTAGGATATGACTCAGCCTCTTCACATAGAGTAGAGCTGCCATGAAGCGTATCTTGGTAGGATGGGACTCAGCCTCTTCACATAGAGTAGAGCTGCCATGAAGAATATCTTGGTAGGATGGGACTCAACCTCTTGTCATAGAGTAGAGCTGCCATGAAGAATATCTTGGTAGGATATGACTCAGCCTCTTGACATAGAGTAGAGCTGCCATGAAGAATATCTTGGTAGGATATGACTCAGCCTCTTCACATAGAGTAGAGCTGCCATGAAGCGTATCTTGGTAGGATGGGACTCAACCCTCTTCACATAGAGTAGAGCTGCCATGAAGAGTATCTTGGTAGGATGGGACTCAGCCTCTTCACATCGAGTAGAGCTGCCATGAAGAGTATCTTGGTAGGATGGGACTCAGCCTCTTCACATAGAGTAGAGCTGCCATGAAGAATATCTTGGTAGGATATGACTCAGCCTCTTCACATAGAGTAGAGCTGCCATGAAGAATATCTTGGTAGGATGGGACTCAGCCTCTTCACATAGAGTAGAGCTGCCATGAAGAGTATCTTGGTAGGATATGACTCAGCCTCTTCACATCGAGTAGAGCTGCCATGAAGAGTATCTTGGTAGGATGGGACTCAGCCTCTTCACATCGAGTAGAGCTGCCATGAAGCATATCTTGGTAGGATGGGACTCAACCCTCTTCACATAGAGTAGAGCTGCCATGAAGAGTATCTTGGTAGGATGGGACTCAACCCTCTTCACAAAGAGTAGAGCTGCCATGAAGAGTATCTTGGTAGGATATGACTCAGCCTCTTCACATCGAGTAGAGCTGCCATGAAGAGTATCTTGGTAGGATGGGACTCAGCCTCTTCACATCGAGTAGAGCTGCCATGAAGCATATCTTGGTAGGATGGGACTCAACCCTCTTCACATAGAGTAGAGCTGCCATGAAGAGTATCTTGGTAGGATGGGACTCAACCCTCTTCACATAGAGTAGAGCTGCCATGAAGAGTATCTTGGTAGGATATGACTCAGCCTCTTCACATAGAGTAGAGCTGCCATGTCTCTCTCTCTCTCTCTCTCTCTCTCTCTCTCTCTCTCTCTCTCTCTCTCTCTCTCTCTCTCTCTCTCTCTCTCTCTCTCTCTCTCTCTCTCTCTCTCTCTCTCTCTCTCTCTCTCTCTCTCTCTCTCTCTCTCTCTCTCTCTCTCTCTCTCTCTCTCTCTCTCTCTCTCTCTCTCTCTCTCTCTCTCTCTCTCTCTCTCTCTCTCTCTCTCTCTCTCTCTCTCTCTCATTGTCTCTCTCTCTCTCATTGTCTCTCTCTCTCTCTCTCTCTCTCTCTCTCTACATTCTTCTCTCTGTTTCAAAGTTCTGAGTAGGTGAGTTGTGTTGCGCTCATGATATCCATATTCTCCACAATACGTCCAGGGGTCGACAGGTCACCGCTGGCCCACAACCATTGATTACCTGACTGTGGATTAATGACATCACCCAGGAGGTGAGGACCATCGCTCACAGTTACTTTCTACAGAGGGTGTGTGTGTGTGTGATTGTGTCTGTGTGTGTCTGTGTGATTGTGTGTGTGTGTGTCTACAGACAAGTTCCTCCTGAGTGGCCAGCCAAGACCACAGACATTTAGTACCTCACAACGACTAATGCTTTTACTCACTGAGATTTGTAGTTAATCAATACTGGTCTTTGTTGGGGTGTGGTACTACATGCTGATGTAAATGATCTGTAAAAACAATATCCATTAATGTCTTCGAGGTGGATGAAGTGATGTGGTC
This sequence comes from Salvelinus alpinus, assembly GCF_045679555.1. Taxonomy (NCBI): domain Eukaryota; kingdom Metazoa; phylum Chordata; class Actinopteri; order Salmoniformes; family Salmonidae; genus Salvelinus; species Salvelinus alpinus. Next base: position 42,095,087 of record NC_092099.1, on the reverse strand, counting down.
CATCTGGGTTAGGGATGGACTGGTCCATCTGGGTTAGGGGTGGACTGGTCCATCTGGGTTAGGGGTGGACTGGTCCATCTGGGTTAGGGAAGGACTGGTCCGTCTGGGTTAGGGATGGACTGGTCCATCTGGGTTAGGGATGGACTGGTCCGTCTGGGTTAGGGGTGGACTGGTCCATCTGGGTTAGGGGTGGACTGGTCCGTCTGGGTTAGGGGTGGACTGGTCCATCTGGGTTAGGGGTGGACTGGTCCGTCTGGGTTAGGGGTGGACTGGTCCGTCTGGGTTAGGGGTGGACTGGTCCGTCTGGGTTAGGGGTGGACTGGTCCATCTGGGTTAGGGAAGGACTGGTCCGTCTGGGTTAGGGATGGACTGGTCCATCTGGGTTAGGGAAGGACTGGTCCGTTTGGGTTAGGGAAGGACTGGTCCATCTGGGTTAGGGATGGACTGGTCCGTCTGGGTTAGGGGTGGACTAGTCCATCTGGGTTAGGGATGGACTGGTCCGTCTGGGTTAGGGGTGGACTGGTCCATCTGGGTTAGGGATGGACTGGTCCATCTGGGTTAGGGGTGGACTGGTCCGTCTGGGTTAGGGGTGGACTGGTCCGTCTGGGTTAGGGGTGGACTGGTCCGTCTGGGTTAGGGATGGACTGGTCCATCTGGGTTAGGGATGGACTGGTCCATCTGGGTTAGGGATGGACTGGTCCGTCTGGGTTAGGGAAGGACTGGTCCATCTGGGTTAGGGAAGGACTGGTCCATCTGGGTTAGGGATGGACTGGTCCATCTGGGTTAGGGATGGACTGGTCCATCTGGGTTAGGGGTGGACTGGTCCGTCTGGGTTAGGGGTGGACTGGTCCATCTGGGTTAGGGATGGACTGGTCCGTCTGGGTTAGGGAAGGACTGGTCCGTCTGGGTTAGGGATGGACTGGTCCATCTGGGTTAGGGATGGACTGGTCCATCTGGGTTAGGGATGGACTGGTCCGTCTGGGTTAGGGAAGGACTGGTCCATCTGGGTTAGGGATGGACTGGTCCGTCTGGGTTAGGGAAGGACTGGTCCATCTGGGTTAGGGATGGACTGGTCCATCTGGGTTAGGGATGGACTGGTCCGTCTGGGTTAGGGAAGGACTGGTCCGTCTGGGTTAGGGATGGACTGGTCCATCTGGGTTAGGGATGGACTGGTCCATCTGGGTTAGGGATGGACTGGTCCATCTGGGTTAGGGAAGGACTGGTCCATCTGGGTTAGGGAAGGACTGGTCCATCTGGGTTAGGGAAGGACTGGTCCATCTGGGTTAGGGATGGACTGGTCCATCTGGGTTAGGGAAGGACTGGTCCGTCTGGGTTAGGGAAGGACTGGTCCATCTGGGTTAGGGAAGGACTGGTTAAGTGCAGCATGTGTGTGTTAGTCTGGGATATGCCATCCTGATATTTTAAATGTTTTATTGTAAAGGAGACCCATTCAACCCGTCGACCATTGAACCCTTGAGGTTAAGTTGGTATAGACCTATTGGACACAGAAACATTCTCCTTGTATTAGAGAAGTCAGATAATATATACAAAAGTGAGATGAGACAGAAGAAGAGAGGAGGAGAGAAGGAGAGGAGAGAGAAGGAGAGGAGAGAGAAGGAGAGGAGAGAGAAGGAGAGGAGAGAGAAGGAGAAGAGAGAAGGAGAAGAGAGAGAAGGAGAAGAGAGAAGGAGAAGAGAGAGAAGGAGAAGAGAGAGAAGGAGAGGAGAGAGAAGAGAGAGGAGAGGAGAAGCAGAAGAGAGAGAGAGAGAGGGGAGAGAGAGAGGAGAAGAGAGGAGAAGAGAGAGAAGGGATAGAAGAGAGATAGAGAAGGAGAAGAGAGAGAGAGGAGAGAGAGAAGGGATAGAAGAGAGAGCGAGAAGGAGAAGAGAGAGAGAGAAGGAGAAGAGAGAGAAGAGAGAGATAGAGGAGAGAGAGAAGGAGGAGAGAGAAGAGAGAGAAGAGAGAGAAGAGAGAAGAGAGAAGAGAGAAGAGAGAGGAGAGAGGAGAGAGAGAGAGAGAGAGAGGCTCCATTTTTCCTGAGTTTGAAATGGAGAAGATGGTTGGTCGGTGGATGTCGTGGGTCCCTCAGTTACAGAGAAGGTTTCCCTGGCGGTGTGTTTCAGAAGGATCCGAAGGCTCGATGAAGACATTAATATGGACCGCCGGGCTGCTGTCTGAGGGCTGAGACAAGGAGCTGTAGACTGGACTACTGACAGGATCCACCCTGACCAACCACCGTTACAGCACCTCTCAGCTCAGACATCAGGACAACAGAGAGGAGCAGAGCCAGCCGAGCAGGTCTACATGACCTGCTCCATCACCCCTGATCTGTGATCTAGTGTATATATCTATGTTCTAGTGTTATATATCTATGATCTAGTGTTATATATCTATGATCTAGTGTTATATATCTGTTAGGGCTGTCGTTCTCCTCTTCCTCGGACGAGGAGAGGAGAGAAGGATCATCAGACCAAAATGCAGCATTTGGGAAATAAGCCATCTTTTATTTCAATACGACGATGGCAACACGAAAAACAAAACACTTTCAAATTTACAAAAACAAGAAAACGACGTCGACGAAACCTGAACATAAACTTACATAACTAAACGTAAACTCACGGACAGGAAACAGACGACATCAAAATAAACGAACAGCCAAACAGTCCCGTATGGTACATACGTTCGACGACACAGGAGACAATCACCCACAAACAAACAGTGAGAACACCCTACCTAAATATGACTCTTAATTAGAGGAGAACGCAAAACACCTGCCTCTAATTAAGAGCCATACCAGGCAACCACAACCAACATAGAAACAGATAACATAGACTGCCCACCCAAAACACATGCCCTGACCTAAACACATACAAAAACAACATAAAACAGGTCAGGACCGTTACAATATCTATGATCTAGTGTTATATATATATGATCTAGTGTTTATATCTATGTTCTAGTGTTTATATCTATGATCTAGTGTTTATATCTATGATCTAGTGTTTATATCTATGATCTAGTGTTTATATCTATGATCTAGTGTTACATATCTATGATCTAGTGTTTATATCTATGTTCTAGTGTTTATATCTATGATCTAGTGTTATATATCTATGTTCTAGTGTTTATATCTATGTTCTAGTGTTTATATCTATGATCTAGTGTTATATATCTATGTTCTAGTATTTATATCTATGATCTAGTGTTTACATCTATGATCTAGTGTATATATCTATGTTCTAGTGTTTATATCTATGATCTAGTGTTATATATCTATGATCTAGTGTTTATATCTATGATCTAGTGTTTATATCTATGATCTAGTGTTATATATCTATGATCTAGTGTTTATATCTATGATCTAGTGTTTATATCTATGATCTAGTGTTATATATCTATGATCTAGTGTTATATATCTATGATCTAGTGTTATATATATATGATCTAGTGTTTATATCTATGTTCTAGTGTTTATATCTATGATCTAGTGTTATATATCTATGTTGTAGTGTTTATATCTATGATCTAGTGTTATATATCTATGTTCTAGTGTTTATATCTATGATCTAGTGTTTACATCTATGATATAGTGTATATATCTATGTTCTAGTGTTTATATCTATGATCTAGTGTTATATATCTATGATCTAGTGTTATATATCTATGATCTAGTGTTATATATATATGATCTAGTGTTATATATCTATGATCTAGTGTTTATATCTATGATCTAGTGTTTATATCTATGATCTAGTGTTATATATATATATGATCTAGTGTTATATATCTATGATCTAGTGTTATATATCTATGATCTAGTGTTATATGTCTATGATATAGTGTTTATATCTATGATATAGTGTTTATATCTATGATCTAGTGTTTATATCTATGATCTAGTGTTTATGTCTATTATCTAGTGTTATATATCTATGATCTAGTGTTATATATCTATTATCTAGTGTTTATATCTATGATCTAGTGTTATATATCTATGATCTAGTGTTTATATCTATGATCTAGTGTTTATATATCTATGATATAGTGTTATATATCTATGATCTAGTGTTTATATCTATGATCTAGTGTTTATATCTATGATCTAGTGTTTATATCTATGATCTAGTGTTATATATCTATGATCTAGTGTTTATATCTATGATCTAGTGTTGTATATCTATGATCTAGTGTTATATATCTATGATCTAGTGTTTACATCTATGATCTAGTGTTATATATATATGATCTAGTGTTTATATCTATGTTCTAGTGTTTATATCTATGATCTAGTGTTATATATCTATGTTCTAGTGTTTATATCTATGATCTAGTGTTTACATCTATGATCTAGTGTATATATCTATGATCTAGTGTTTATATCTATGATCTAGTGTTATATATCTATGATCTAGTGTTTACATCTATGATCTAGTGTTTACATCTATGATCTAGTGTTTACATCTATGATCTAGTGTTATATATCTATGATCTAGTGTTATATATATATGATCTAGTGTTTATATCTATGTTCTAGTGTTTATATCTATGATCTAGTGTTATATATATATGATCTAGTGTTATATATCTATGATCTAGTGTTATACAGTGGGGAGAACAAGTATTTGATACACTGCCGATTTTGCAGGTTTTCCTACTTACAAAGCATGTAGAGGTCTGTAATTTTTATCATAGGTACACTTCAACTATGAGAGACGGAATCTAAAACAAAAATCCAGAAAATCACATTGTATGATTTTTAAGTAATTAATTTGCATTTTATTGCATGACATAAGTATTTGATACATCAGAAAAGCAGAACTTAATATTTGGTACAGAAACCTTTGTTTGCAATTACAGAGATCATACGTTTCCTGTAGTTCTTGACTAGGTTTGCACACACTGCAGCAGGGATTTTGGCCCACTCCTCCCTACAGATCTTCTCCAGATCCTTCAGGTTTCGGGGCTGTCGCTGGGCAATACGGACTTTCAGCTCCCTCCAAAGATTTTCTATTGGGTTCAGGTCTGGAGACTGGCTAGGCCACTCCAGGACCTTGAGATGCTTCTTACGGAGCCACTCCTTAGTTGCCATGGCTGTGTGCTTCGTGTCGTTGTCATGCTGGAAGACCCAGCCACGACCCATCTTCAATGCTCTTACTGAGGGAAGGAGGTTGTTGGCCAAGATCTCGCGATACATGGCCCCATCCATCCTCCCCTCAATACGGTGCAGTCGTCCTGTCCCCTTTGCAGAAAAGCATCCCCAAAGAATGATGTTTCCACCTCCATGCTTCACGGTTGGGATGGTGTTCTTGGGGTTGTACTCATCCTTCTTCTTCCTCCAAACACGGCGAGTGGAGTTAGACCAAAAAGCTCTATTTTTGTCTCATCAGACCACATGACCTTCTCCCATTCCTCCTCTGGATCATCCAGATGGTCATTGGCAAACTTCAGACAGGCCTGGACATGCACTGGCTTAAGCAGGGGGACCTTGCGTGCGCTGCAGGATTTTAATCCATGACGGCGTAGTGTGTTACTAATGGTTTTCTTTGAGACTGTGGTCCCAGCTCTCTTCAGGTCATTGACCAGGTCCTGCCGTGTAGTTCTGGGCTGATCCCTCACCTTCCTCATGATCATTGATGCCCCACGAGGTGAAATCTTGCATGGAGCCCCAGACCGAGGGTGATTGACCGTCATCTTGAACTTCTTCCATTTTCTAATAATTGCGCCAACAGTTGTTTCCTTCTCACCAAGCTGCTTGCCTATTGTCCTGTAGCCCATCCCAGCCTTGTGCAGGTCTACAATTTTATCCCTGATGTCCTTACACAGCTCTCTGGTCTTGGCCATTGTGGAGAGGTTGGAATCTGTTTGATTGTGTGTGGACAGGTGTCTTTTATACAGGTAACGAGTTCAAACAGGTGCAGTTAATACAGGTAATGAGTGGAGAACAGGAGGGCTTCTTAAAGAAAAACTAACAGGTCTGTGAGAGCCGGAATTCTTACTGGTTGGTAGGTGATCAAATACTTATGTCATGCAATAAAATGCATATTAATTATTTAAAAATCATACAATGTGATTTTCTGGATTTTTGTTTTAGATTCCGTCTCTCACAGTTGAAGTGTACCTATGATAAAAATTACAGACCTCTACATGCTTTGTAAGTAGGAAAACCTGCAAAATCGGCAGTGTATCAAATACTTGTTCTCCCCACTGTATATCTATGATCTAGTGTTATATATCTATGATCTAGTGTTTATATCTATGATCTAGTGTTATATATCTATGATCTAGTGTTTATATCTATGATCTAGTGTTTATATATCTATGATCTAGTGTTTATATCTATGATCTAGTGTTATATATCTATGATCTAGTGTTTATATCTATGATCTAGTGTTATATATCTATGATCTAGTGTTTATATCTATGATCTAGTGTTTATATATCTATGATCTAGTGTTTATATATATGATCTAGTGTTTATATATCTATGATCTAGTGTTATATATCTATGATCTAGTGTTATATATCTATGATCTAGTGTTTATATATATGATCTAGTGTTTATATATCTATGATCTAGTGTTATATATCTATGATCTAGTGTTATAGTTCTCGTTATTGCGATCATCATCATCATCACTACTTTCTATTCAGCCTTCCTCCCCAAGCTCCTCCAGGAAACACATACACACACACACACACACACACACACACACACACACACACACACACACACACACACACACACACACACACACACACACACACACGCACACACGCACCTGTACACACATATTTACACATTTCCTCGTTCTGAAGGTGTTCCTCTGACAGTAGCTTGAGTAAGATACAAACTCTGTTTCAACACGCTGTAACGTACAGCGACTCAATACAGCTGATTGGCATCAGTCAGTTTAATGGCTCTGTGTGAAGGGGCTTGTCAGACTATCGTTGCGTAATTACTCTGAACGCCAAGTCCCTTTTGTTTCACTCTCAACGTCTTACGTCCCAAATGACACCCTATTCCCTATATATAGTGCACTACTTTAGACCAGAGCCCTATGGCACCCTATTCCCTATATAGTGCACTAGTTTAGACCAGAGCCCTATGGCACCCTATTCCCTATATAGTGCACTACTTTTGACCAGAGCCCGATGGGGATATAGGGAACAGGGTGGCATTTGGGACATATTCCCACGTGCTGGCTACTTGCTGCTGTGCTCTCACAGTGAAGGAGCGAGGCTTTGAGAAGGATACAAATATACACTCTTAGTCTTGTTCAAAAGGAAACCCTTTCTCACAACCAGAGAGAGAGAGATGGAGGGATAGAGAGGGGAATGAACAGCTTCACTCTCACAACCAGAGAGAGAGAGAGATGGAGGGATAGAGAGGGGAATGAACAGCTTCACTCTCACAACCAGAGAGAGAGAGAGATGGAGGGATAGAGAGGGGAATGAACAGCTTCACTCTCACAACCAGAGAGAGAGATGGAGGGATAGAGAGGGGAATGAACAGCTTCACTCTAACTACCAGAGAGAGAGAGAGATGGAGGGATAGAGAGGGGAATGAACAGCTTCACTCTCACAACCAGAGAGAGAGAGATGGAGGGATAGAGAGGGAATGAACAGCTTCACTCTCACAACCAGAGAGAGAGAGAAATGGAGGGATAGAGAGGGGAATGACCAGCTTCACTCTCACAACCAGAGAGAGAGAGAGATGGAGGGATAGAGAGGGGAATGAACAGCTTCACTCTCACAACCAGAGAGAGAGAGAGATGGAGGGATAGAGAGGGGAATGACCAGCTTCACTCTCACAACCAGAGAGAGAGAGAGATGGAGGGATAGAGAGGGGAATGACCAGCTTCACTCTCACAACCAGAGAGAGAGAGATGGAGGGATAGAGAGGGGAATGAACAGCTTCACTCTCACAACCAGAGAGAGAGAGATGGAGGGATAGAGAGGGGAATGACCAGCTTCACTCTCACAACCAGAGAGAGAGAGAGATGGAGGGATAGAGAGGGAATGAACAGCTTCACTCTCACAACCAGAGAGAGAGAGAGATGGAGGGATAGAGAGGGGAATGACCAGCTTCACTCTCACAACCAGAGAGAGAGAGAGATGGAGGGATAGAGAGGGGAATGAACAGCTTCACTCTCACAACCAGAGAGAGAGAGATGGAGGGATAGAGAGGGGAATGGACAGCTTCACTCTCACAAGACACAAGGACGACACACGTACAAACACACGTACACACACACACAAAAACATGCGCACACACACACACACACGTTTGACCAGCAATATACAGTCAGTTTATTAGGTTCACCCGTCTAGTACCAGGTCGGAACCCCCTTTGCATCCAGAACAGCCTGAATTATTCGGGGCATCACGCAGTTGCTGCAGATCGGACGGCGGTCGTTAGTGAAGAGCCCAGGCGGGCAGCCGTTTCTGCCTGGCACCAACGACCGCACCGCGCTCAAAGTCTCCTAGGTCTGTCACGACTTCCGCCGAAGTCGGCCCTTCTCCTTGTTCGGGTGGTGTTCGGCGGTCGACGTCACCGGCTTTCTAGTCACCACCGATCCATTTTTCAGTTTCGTTTTGTTTTTGTCTTTATTACACACACCTGGTTTCAATTCCCCTATCATGCTCCCTATTTAACCCTCTGGCATACATTTCTGTTCTGTCCGTGATTGTTTGTTTCGTTAGTGGTTGTTGTTGGTGTGTTTGTTATATTCCCATTTGAGGAATTTTTTGCTTGTATTTTGAGTAAACGCCGTTGTTTTGCTCAACACCTGTGTCCTGCGCTTGACTCCGCTACATCTCTGCACACAAACCCTGACAATGTCACTGGTTTTGTCTGATGTTCAGTCGAACCAGTAACTGAATGCCTCGATGCCTGTCTTCTTTCTTTATGTAGCAAGCAACGCTCACGTGACTCTCTGTCAGGTGGAGCGATCCATTTTGGTGAACGGGGCGGTGTACCTAATAAACTGTCAGGTGGAGCGATCCATTTTGGTGTCCCTAATAAACTGTCAGGTGGAGCGATCCATTTTGGTGAACGGGGCGGTGTACCTAATAAACTGTCAGGTGGAGCGATCCATTTTGGTGAACGGGGCGGTGTACCTCATAAACTGTCAGGTGGAGCGATCCATTTTGGTGAACGGGGCGGTGTACCTAATAAACTGTCAGGTGGAGCGATCCATTTTGGTGAACGGGGCGGTGTACCTAATAAACTGTCAGGTGGAGCGATCCATTTTGGTGAACGGGGCGGTGTACCTAATAAACTGTCGGGTGGAGCGATCCATTTTGGTGAACGGGGCGGTGTACCTAATAAACTGTCAGGTGGAGCGATCCATTTTGGTGAACGGGGCGGTGTCCCTCATAAACTGTCAGGTGGAGCGATCCATTTTGGTGAACGGGGCGGTGTACCTAATAAACTGTCAGGTGGAGCGATCCATTTTGGTGAACGGGGCGGTGTACCTAATAAACTGTCAGGTGGAGCGATCCATTTTGGTGAACGGGGCGGTGTCCCTCATAAACTGTCAGGTGGAGCGATCCATTTTGGTGAACGGGGCGGTGTACCTAATAAACTGTATATAGGTAGGAATGTGTGTTTTTTAAGACATCAGTGGACAGTGTTTTGCTAAGCTGCAGTTGACCCCATCCACAGCTAGGTGGTGCTGTCCATCTATCCACAATGAGGGGGCTGTGTGTGGTGTGGGGTGTGTGGGTGTGTGTGTGTGTGTGTGTGTGTGTGTGTGTGTGTGTGTGTGTGTGTGTGTGTGTGTGTGTGTGTGTGTGTGTGTGTGTGTGTGTGTGTGTGGTGTGGTGTAGGGTGGTGTGGTGTGGTGTGTATGGGTGTGTGTGTGTGGTGTGTGGTGTGTGTGCACATCTTTTATGATAGGCTCAAGAGATTCCGTGTCTTTCAGGAACAGACAATTCTTTCTTTCTCTTTCCTCTTGTGAGAGATTTCTGTCATGTCCAGATGGGCAGAGAGCCTCATGGAGAGGACAGGAGAGGAGAGGAGAGGAGAGGAGAGGGGCTGTGGCAGGGGAGAGGGGAGAGGGGCTGTGGCAGGGGAGAGGGGAGAGGGGCTGTGGCAGAGGAAAGGAGGGGAGGGGAGGAGAGAGGGGCTGTGGTAGGGGAGGGGGGGCAGTGCCAGGGTGGAGAGGAGAGGGGCTGTGGGAGGAGAGAGGGGCTGTGGTAGGGGAGGGGGGGGCAGTGGCAGGGTGGAGAGGAGAGGGGCTGTGGCAGGGGAGAGGGGAGAGGGGCTGTGGCAGAGGAAAGGAGGGGAGGGGCTGTGGGAGGGGAGAGGGGCTGTGGGAGGGGAGAGGGGCTGTGGGAGGGTGGAGAGGAGAGGGGCTGTGGGAGGGGAGAGGGGCTGTGGGAGGGGAGAGGGGCTGTGGCAGGGTGGAGAGGAGAGGGGCTGTGGGAGGGGAGAGGGGCTGTGGGAGGGGAGAGGGGCTGTGGGAGGGGAGAGGGGCTGTGGGAGGGGAGAGGGGCTGTGGCAGGGTGGAGAGGAGAGGGTCAATCGGTGAAAAAAGGCAAGAGGAACAGGGAAAAGGAGAAGTGTGCAGAAAGGATCACAGATCTTGGTTATGTTTTATAGTTTGGTTTTATGTCACGGTTGTTTTAAACCGGAAGAATGTCTGGCCTGCTGTTGTCAATGACTTCCAGATCCCAGAACAGGAGATACGTGCCCTGTGGGGCTGTGTGATGGAGGAGAGTAGGGGGAGACATTTTGAATTAGTAATAGCTTAACAATGATAACAGAAATGATACTACACAGTGACAAGGAACCCTCATTCACTGATCACTACTGTATTTCACTGAGTTGTAGACGAAACATGTAATTATTCTGCCTGATAAATATTATTGTGTAACGTGATGCGATACGCAGAGTTATATTAATTATACATATAGATCTTTTTTTCAATGACCCAAGGACTCTTTAAGTAGGTAGGTGACTCCTGCCAGACAACCCTGTTCCTTTGTCTGTCCATCTCTTCAATCAGTCCAGCGCTCTGATTCGCCGCGTCACTTTAATATGGTAATAAACACACTCTCGTGTTTCTTCTAATAGGCCGAGGGGGAAGGAAGTACAATGAGTTGCATTATCCAGCCATTGTTGACGTATGTGTCAACAATGCCTGGACACAGTAGAGGCTAGCATGTGTGGGTGATACCGATGGCTGGACACAGTAGAGGTTATCCTGTGTGGGTGATACCGATGGCTGGACACAGTAGAGGCTAGCATGTGTGGGTGATACCAATGGCTGGACACAGTAGAGGTTATCCTGTGTGGGTGATACCGATGGCTGGACACAGTAGAGGTTATCCTGTGTGGGTGATACCGATGGCTGGACACAGTAGAGGCTAACCTGTGTGGGTGATACCGATGGCTGGACACAGTAGAGGCTAACCTGTGTGGGTGATACCGATGGCTGGACACAGTAGATGTTAGCATGTGTGGGTGATACCGATGGCTGGACACAGTAGAGGCTAGCCTGTGTGGGTGATACAGATGGCTGGACACAGTAGAGGTTAGCCTGTGTGGGTGATACCAATGACTGGACACAGTAGACGTTAGCATGTGTGGGTGATACCGATGCCTGGACACAGTAGAGGTTAGCCTGTGTGGGTGATACCGATGCCTGTACACAGTAGAGGTTAGCCTGTGTGGGTGATACCAATGACTGGACACAGTAGATGTTCACCTGTGTGGGTGATACCGATGGCTGGACACAGTAGACGTTAGCATGTGTGGGTGATACCGATGCCTGGACACAGTAGAGGTTAGCCTGTGTGGGTGATACCGATGCCTGGACACAGTAGAGGTTAGCCTGTGTGGGTGATACCGATGGCTGGACACAGTAGAGGTTTACATGTGTGGGTGATACCGATGGCTGGACACAGTAGAGGTTTACATGTGTGGGTGATACCAATGACTGGACACAGTAGAGGTTAGCATGTGTGGGTGATACCAATGGCTGGACACAGTAGAGGTTTACATGTGTGGGTGATACCAATGGCTGGACACAGTAGAGGTTTACATGTGTGGGTGATACCAATGGCTGGACACAGTAGACGTTAGCCTGTGTGGGTGATACCGATGGCTGGACACAGTAGAGGTTCACCTGTGTGGGTGATACCGATGGCTGGACACAGTAGAGGTTAGCATGTGTGGGTGATACCGATGGCTGGACACAGTAGATGTTAGCATGTGTGGGTGATACCAATGGCTGGACACAGTAGAAGTTAGCCTGTGTGGGTGATACCGATGGCTGGACACAGTAGAGGTTCACCTGTGTGGGTGATACCGATGGCTGGACACAGTAGAGGTTAGCATGTGTGGGTGATACCGATGGCTGGACACAGTAGAGGTTCACCTGTGTGGGTGATACTGATGGCTGGACACAGTAGAGGTTTACATGTGTGGGTGATACCAATGACTGGACACAGTAGAGGTTAGCCTGTGTGGGTGATACCGATGCCTGGACACAGTAGATGTTAACATGTGTGGGTGATACCGATGGCTGGACACAGTAGAGGCTAGCCTGCGTGGGTGATACCGATGGCTGGACACAGTAGAGGTTAGCATGCGTAGGTGATACCGATGGCTGGACACAGTAGAGGTTAGCCTGTGTGGGTGATACCGATGGCTGGACACAGTAGATATTAGCCTGTGTGCGTGATACCGATGGCTGGACACAGTAGAGGTTAGCCTGTGTGGGTGATACCGATGGCTGGACACAGTAGAGGTTATCCTGTGTGGGTGATACCGATGGCTGGACACAGTAGAGATTAGCATGCGTAGGTGATACCGATGGCTGGACACAGTAGAGGTTAGCATGCGTGGGTGATACCGATGGCTGTACACAGTAGAGGTTAGCCTGTGTGGGTGATACCGATGGTTGGACACAGTAGAGGTTAGCCTGTGTGGGTGATACCGATGGTTGGACACAGTAGAGGTTAGCCTGTGTGGGTGATACCGATGGTTGGACACAGTAGAGGTTAGCCTGTGTGGGTGATACCGATGGCTGGACACAGTATAGGTTAGCCTGTGTGGGTGATACCGATGGCTGGACACAGTAGAGGTTAGCCTGTGTGGGTGATACCGATGGCTGGACACAGTAGATGTTAGCCTGTGTGGGTGATACCGATGGCTGGACACAGTAGATGTTAGCCTGCGTGGGTGATACCGATGGCTGGACACAGTAGATGTTAGCCTGTGTGGGTGATACCGATGGCTGGACACAGTAGAGGTTAGCCTGTGTGGGTGATACCGATGGCTGGACACAGTAGAGGTTAGCCTGTGTGGGTGATACCGATGGCTGGACACAGTAGATGTTAGCCTGTGTGGGTGATACCGATGGCTGGACACAGTAGATGTTAGCCTGTGTGGGTGATACCGATGGCTGGACACAGTAGATGTTAGCCTGTGTGGGTGATACCGATGGCTGGACACAGTAGAGGTTAGCCTGTGTGGGTGATACCGATGGCTGGACACAGTAGAGGTTAGCCTGTGTGGGTGATACCGATGGCTGGACACAGTAGATGTTAGCCTGTGTGGGTGATACCGATGGCTGGACACAGTAGATGTTAGCCTGTGTGGGTGATACCGATGGCTGGACACAGTAGATGTTAGCCTGTGTGGGTGATACCGATGGCTGGACACAGTAGAGGCTAGCCTGTGTGGGTGATACCGATGGCTGGACACAGTAGATGTTAGCCTGTGTCACTTGTTTCAGTCTCCTCTCCTCTGTTCTGCTGTGTGATGTTCGGTAGGAATAGAGGACACCTTCAGATTAGTGATCTGTTCCGTTTTGTTTTCTCTGTGGTAATCTCCACATTCTGTGTCCCAAATGGCAACGTATGGGCCCTGGTCAAAAGTAGTCCACTACGTAGGGAACAGAGGGGATGTTTCCCCAGCCAGGGCAGTAGTGTCCTCCTCTCCTCCTCTCGTCTGGCAGGTGGGTCTCGCAGCATAGCAGGAGATGTTATTATTCACTTCCGTTTAGCGTGATGTCATTCGCCTGTTGATTTAGAGAAAATACACAGAAATACACAGTACAAATCATCGAGGGAAAACTTTGCTCTCTTATAACCTGCAATATGATATTTGTGAATTGCACTGTCACCCGGACTCGCCTCTCTCCGCTGGCAGGTGATTTTCACAGAATAACATAATAAATGTCGTGTTTAGTTTAGTTTCGACACGTCTTTTCCCTGTCGAGTTTGAGAAATAGGCTACGTATCAGACGTCATTGAGGAAACCGTTTTGCTTTCTTATGACATGGGGTATAGGGGTGGGGGGTGGGGTATAGGGGGTGGGGGGGCGGGGTATGGGGGTGGGTGGTGGGGTATAGGGGGTGGGGTATAGGGGGTGGGGGGTGGGGTATAGGGGGTGGGGGGGTGGGGTATAGGGGTGGGGGGGTGGGGGGGCGGGCTACAGAACATCTGAACTCATCATGAGGGTCGGCAGTGTTCTGCATATACACACATACAGTCAACGGATTTTTTTCAATCGATCCATTTTGCGCAGTTTTAAAGTGGATGTCACGTCCTGACCTTAGTTCCTTTTTTATGTCTCTATTTTTAGGTTGGTCAGGACGCCCTTCTATGTTTTGTTCTATGTTTTGTATTTCTGTGTGTTTGGCCTGGTATGGTTCCCAATCAGAGGCAGCTGTCAATCGTTGTCTCTGATTGAGAACCATACTTAGGTAGCCTTTTCCCACCTGGTGTTTGTGGGTAGTCGTTTCCTGTTTTGTGTTGTGTCACCTGATAGGACTGTTTCGTTTTTTTCGTTGTTTCACCTTTGTTATTTTGTATTCTGTGTTCAGTTTAATAAATGTATCATGGACACGTACCACGCTGCATTTTGGTCCGATCCTTCATATTCCTCATCGGACGGACGAAGAACGTTACAGTGGAACTTAACAGCGTTTTAACTATTTTGATACGAAACAAACAGACAATCATAATATCAGTCAAAGTCCCAATTTGTGCTACAAAACCAACTTTATGAGATGGTTTTAAAAGTAAGTTTATATGTCCATGACGTAGAGTAAGGCTGAATGAATGGATGTAGGTTAACGCATAATCAACTGTTCAGAGGAGACTTGCAGGCCTTCGTGGTCGAATTTCTGCAAAGAAACCACTTCTAAAGGACACCAATAAGAAGAAGAGACGTGATTTTGCCAAGAAACACGAGCAATGGACATTAGACCGGTGGAAATCTGTCCTTTGGTCTGATGAGTCCAAATTGGAGATTTTTGGTTCCAGCCGCAGTGTCTTTGTGAGACGCAGTGAGGGCGCTTTGCTGGTGACACTGTCTGTGATTTATTTAGAATTCAACACTTAACCAGCATGGCTACCACAGCATTCTGCAGCGATACACCATCCCATCTGGTTTGCGCTTAGTGGGACTATCATTTGTTTTTCAACAGGACAATGACCCAACACACCTCCAGGCTGTGTAAGGGCTATTTTACCAAGAAGGAGAGTGATGGAGTGCTGCATCAGATGACCTGGCCTCCACAATCCCCTGACCTCAATGAAATTGAGAAGGTTTGGGATGAATCGGACTGCAGAGGGAAGGAAAAGCTGCCAACAAGTGCTCAGCAAATGTGGGAACTCCTTCAAGACTGTTGGAAAAGCATTCCAGGTGAAACTGGTTGGGAGAATGCCAACAGTTTGCAAAGCTGCCATCAAGGCAAAGGTTGGCTATTTGAAGAATCTCAAATATAAAATATATTTTGATTTGTTTAACACTTTTTCTGGTTACTACATATGTGTTATATGTGTTATTTCATAAATTTGATGTCTTCACTATTATTCTACAATGTAGAAAAGTAAAAATAAAGAAAAACCCTTGAATGAGTAGGTGTTCTAAAACTTTTGACCGATAGTGTTAAGTTTTCAGACCTTTGGCAGTGATTACAGACTCGAATATTCTTGGGTATGACGCTACAAGCTTGGCACACCTGTATTTGGGGAGTTTCTCCCATTCTTCTCTGCAGATCCTCTCAAGCTCTGTCAGGTTGGATGGGGAACGTCGCTGCACAGCTATTTTCAGGTCTCTCCAGAGATGTTCGATCGGGTTCAAGTCCGGGCTCTAGCTGGGCCACTCAAGCACATTCAGAGACTTGTCCTGAAGCCACTCCTGCATTGTCTTGGCTGTGTGCTTAGGGTCGTGTCCCTGTTGGAAGGTGAACCTTCGCCCTAGTCTGAGGTCCTGAGCTCTCTGGAGCAGGTTTTCATCAAGGATCTCTCTGTACTTTGCTCTCTTCATCCCTGCCTTGATCCTGACAAGTGGCTTCCGTCTGGCCACTCTACCATAAAGGCCTGATTCGTGGAGTGCTGCAGAGATGGTTGTCCTTCTGGAAGGTTCTCCCATCTCCACAGAGGAACTGGAACTCTTAGTAATCTAAGACCGGCCTTGATCTGTCTCATAACCAACAGTTAGTAGTCCAGCCTTGTTCTGTCTCATAACCCACAGTTAGTAGTCCAGCCTTGTTCTGTCTCATAACCCACAGTTAGTAGACCAGCCTTGCTCTGTCTCATAACCCACAGTTAGTAGACCAGCCTTGTTCTGTCTCATAACCCACAGTTAGTAGTCCAGCCTTGCTCTGTCTCATAACCCACAGTTAGTAGACCAGCCTTGTTCTGTCTCATAACCCACAGTTAGTAGACCAGCCTTGCTCTGTCTCATAACCAACAGTTAGTAGTCCAGCCTTGTTCTGTCTCATAACCCACAGTTAGTAGACCAGCCTTGCTCTGTCTCATAACCCACAGTTAGTAGACCAGCCTTGTTCTGTCTCATAACCCACAGTTAGTAGTCCAGCCTTGCTCTGTCTCATAACCCACAGTTAGTAGACCAGCCTTGCTCTGTCTCATAACCCACAGTTAGTAGACCAGCCTTGTTCTGTCTCATAACCCACAGTTAGTAGTCCAGCCTTGCTCTGTCTCATAACCCACAGTTAGTAGTCCAGCCTTGTTCTGTCTCATAACCCACAGTTAGTAGACCAGCCTTGTTCTGTCTCATAACCCACAGTTAGTAGTCCAGCCTTGTTCTGTCTCATAACCCACAGTTAGTAGTCCAGCCTTGCTCTGTCTCATAACCCACAGTTAGTAGACCAGCCTTGTTCTGTCTCATAACCCACAGTTAGTAGTCCAGCCTTGCTCTGTCTTATAACCCACAGTTAGTAGAACAGCCTTGCTCTGTCTTATAACCCACAGTTAGTAGTCCAGCCTTGTTCTGTCTCATAACCCACAGTTAGTAGTCCAGCCTTGCCCTGTCTCATAACCCACAGTTAGTAGTCCAGCCTTGTTCTGTCTCATAACCCACAGTTAGTAGACCAGCCTTGCTCTGTCTCATAACCCACAGTTAGTAATCCAGCCTTGCTCTGTCTCATAACCCACAGTTAGTAATCCAGCCTTGCTCTGTCTCATAACCCACAGTTAGTAGACCAGCCTTGCTCTGTCTTATAACCCACAGGTAGTAGTCCAGCCTTGCTCTGTCTTATAACCCACAGTTAGTAGACCAGCCTTGCTCTGTCTCATAACCCACAGTTAGTAATCCAGCCTTGCTCTGTCTCATAACCCACAGTTAGTAATCCAGCCTTGCTCTGTCTCATAACCCACAGTTAGTAGACCAGCCTTGTTCTGTCTCATAACCCACAGTTAGTAGACCAGCCGTGTTCTGTCTCATAACCCACAGTTAGTAGTCCAGCCTTGCTCTGTCTTATAACCCACAGTTAGTAGACCAGCCTTGTTCTGTCTTATAACCCACAGTTAGTAGTCCAGCCTTGCTCTGTCTCATAACCCACAGTTAGTAATCCAGCCTTGCTCTGTCTCATAACCCACAGTTAGTAATCCAGCCTTGCTCTGTCTCATAACCCATAGTTAGTAATCCAGCCTTGCTCTGTCTCAAAACCCACAGTTAGTAATCCAGCCTTGCTCTGTCTCATAACCCACAGTTAGTAGACCAGCCTTGCTCTGTCTCACAACCCACAGTTAGTATTCCAGCCTTGCTCTGTCTCATAACCCACAGTTAGTAGACCAGCCTTGCTCTGTCTCATAACCCACAGTTAGTAATCCAGCCTTGCTCTGTCTCATAACCCACAGTTAGTAGACCAGCCTTGCTCTGTCTTATAACCCACAGTTAGTAGACCAGCCTTGCTCTGTGTCATAACCCACAGTTAGTAGACCAGCCTTGCTCTGTCTCATAACCCACAGTTAGTAGTCCAGCCTTGTTCTGTCTCATAACCCACAGTTAGTAGTCCAGCCTTGCTCTGTCTCATAACCCACAGTTAGTAGTCCAGCCTTGCTCTGTCTTATAACCCACAGTTAGTAGTCCAGCCTTGCTCTGTCTCATAACCCACAGTTAGTAGACCAGCCTTGCTCTGTCTCATAACCCACAGTTAGTAGTCCATGTCCAGCCTTGCCTTTGCTCCCCAACCCAGTCTTCGTTCCCCAGTTGTAACAGCATAACAGCCTTTGTGGTTTCAGTAATGAAGCTGCTGTCGTTGGCTTGGTTTTGCTGACATGGGTAAAACCTAAAGCACACTGATTCATGCCCCATTTATGTTAATGTAGACTGGAGGGAAAATCCAATTCGAACAGCCAGTGGGGCCTGTGTCCCGAATAGCAGCCTATTCCATATGTAGTGCACTAGGGTTCTGGATAAATGTTGTGCACTGTGTAGGGTATATTATAAGACTTAGTGCAGGTCTATAGCCTAAGCATATGTAGAAGTCTGCATGCAACCACTGCGCTACCTGTAAGACAGACAGAGAGACGGACAGACAGACAGACAGACGAACAGAGTGACAGACAGACGGACGGACAGTTCATTTGGTTGATTAGCATTCTATTGATCTGTTGAGTGTAATCAATCATCGGTGATCATGTTGATTAGCAGGGAGACGATAAGAACACACATAAGTATTGATGTTTTCCTGACCGTAAAGACCATAACCACCTTAAGTCATAAAACCATTATCCATTTACCTCCTCCTCTCCTTATTCACCACACAGTCAGGATCTATATACCTCCTAGTCTCCTCTCCTTATTCACCACACAGTCAGGATCTATATACCTCCTCCTAGTCTCCTCTCCTTATTCACCACACAGTCAGGATCTATATACCTCCTAGTCTCCTCTCCTTATTCACTACACAGTCATGATCTATATTCCTCCTCCTAGTCTCCTCTCCTTATTCACTACACAGTCATGATCTATATTCCTCCTCCTAGTCTCCTCTCCTTATTCACTACACAGTCAGGATCTGTATACCTCCTCCTAGTCTCCTCTCCTTATTCACCACACAGTCAGGATCTATATACCTCCTAGTCTCCTCTCCTTATTCACCACACAGTCAGGATCTATATACCTCCTAGTCTCCTCTCCTTATTCACCACACAGTCAGGATCTATATTCCTCCTCCTAGTCTCCTCTCCTTATTCACCACACAGTCAGGATCTATATACCTCCTAGTCTCCTCTCCTTATTCACCACACAGTCAGGATCTATATTCCTCCTCCTAGTCTCCTCTCCTTATTCACCACACAGTCAGGATCTATATACCTCCTAGTCTCCTCTCCTTATTCACTACACAGTCAGGATCTATATACCTCCTAGTCTCCTCTCCTTATTCACTACACAGTCAGGATCTATATACCTCCTAGTCTCCTCTCCTTATTCACCACACAGTCAGGATCTATATACCTCCTAGTCTCCTCTCCTTATTCACTACACAGTCAGGATCTGTATACCTCCTCCTAGTCTCCTCTCCTTATTCACTACACAGTCAGGATCTATATTCCTCCTCCTAGTCTCCTCTCCTTATTCACTACACAGTCAGGATCTATATTCCTCCTCCTAGTCTCCTCTCCTTATTCACCACACAGTCAGGATCTATATACCTCCTCCTAGTCTCCTCTCCTTATTCACTACACAGTCAGGATCTATATTCCTCCTCCTAGTCTCCTCTCCTTATTCACTACACAGTCAGGATCTATATTCCTCCTCCTAGTCTCCTCTCCTTATTCACTACACAGCCATGATCTATATTCCTCCTCCTAGTCTCCTCTCCTTATTCACTACACAGTCAGGATCTATATTCCTCCTCCTAGTCTCCTCTCCTTATTCACCACACAGTCAGGATCTATATACCTCCTAGTCTCCTCTCCTTATTCACTACACAGTCAGGATCTGTATACCTCCTCCTAGTCTCCTCTCCTTATTCACCACACAGTCAGGATCTATATTCCTCCTCCTAGTCTCCTCTCCTTATTCACTACACAGTCAGGATCTGTATACCTCCTAGTCTCCTCTCCTTATTCACCACACAGTCAGGATCTATATTCCTCCTCCTAGTCTCCTCTCCTTATTCACCACACAGTCAGGATCTATATACCTCCTAGTCTCCTCTCCTTATTCACTACACAGTCAGGATCTATATACCTCCTAGTCTCCTCTCCTTATTCACTACACAGTCAGGATCTATATTCCTCCTCCTAGTCTCCTCTCCTTATTCACCACACAGTCAGGATCTATATACCTCCTCCTAGTCTCCTCTCCTTATTCACACACAGCCAGGATCTATATTCCTCCTCCTAGTCTCCTCTCCTTATTCACTACACAGCCATGATCTATATTCCTCCTCCTAGTCTCCTCTCCTTATTCACTACACAGTCAGGATCTATATTCCTCCTCCTAGTCTCCTCTCCTTATTCACTACACAGCCAGGATCTATATTCCTCCTCCTAGTCTCCTCTCCTTATTCACCACACAGCCAGGATCTATATACCTCCTAGTCTCCTCTCCTTATTCACTACACAGCCAGGATCTGTATTCCTCCTCCTAGTCTCCTCTCTTTATTCACACACAGCCAGGATCTATATTCCTCCTCCTAGTCTCCTCTCCTTATTCACTACACAGCCAGGATCTATATTCCTCCTCCTAGTCTCCTCTCCTTATTCACTACACAGCCAGGATCTATATTCCTCCTCCTAGTCTCCTCTCCTTATTCACTACACAGCCAGATATCCATGTCTCAATTGTCTCAAGGTTTAAAAATCCTTCTCTAACCCGTCTCCTCCCCTTCATCTACACTGATTAAAGTGGATTCAACAGGTGACATCAATAAGGGATCATATCTTTCACCTGGATTCACCTGGTCAGTCTATCATGGAGTGTTTTGTAC